>NC_042618.1:473897606-474197606 GCF_901001135.1 Rhinatrema bivittatum
AATTCGGGTTGCCAGAATGTAATATTGTTATTAAGGTCATGTACAATCGGGGAAATAAAATATTGACATACCATGCTGGTCTAATTTATTTTATAAATGTCAATCAGGCCTAAACAATCAAATTTAGAACAGTGGCCATGTCATCCTTGGATATGAGGTGCTGGAATCGCGTGTTATGTATTACTTTGGTCAAATGTATGGATGTTTGATTAGTAAAAAGACATTAACAAATCTGTTAGGTCATTTAATAATGTTTTCTTCTGTATATGCCGTAAATGTAAATCTGGGAGGATAGGTAACCACAAAAAAAGAAAACAACAAAAACTACTGTTTCAAAAATCTAGTCTAGGTCTAAACCATTAACACAGAGAAGAGCAACTACAAAGCACTAAAACTGCATCAATTCAAACGGTATCAATAATGTGAGAATCAAAATAATAACAATTGCAAGTAACAGTGTGACTAGGTACTACTAAATGTATCACAATCAAGGTTCATCATAATTATCAGTTATTACATTTCAAAGAGATATACATATTACTTAAACACATTGTCTAAATAAGGCCACCCCCAAGGAACAAGGAAATTCTGAGCACTTCAGTCCATAAAATGAAAGATTCAAGTAGGGATGTGAATCGTTTTAGGACGATTAAAATTATCGTCCGATAATTTTAATATCGTCTTAAACCGTTATGGAACACAATACAATACAGATTCTAACGATTTATCGTTATAAATCGTTAGAATCGTGAGCCGGCACACTAAAACCCCCTAAAACCCACCCCCGACCCTTTAAATTAAATCCCCCACCCTCCCGAACCCCCCCCCAAATAACTTAAATAACCTGCGGGTCCAGCGGCGGTCCGGAACGGCAGCGGTCCGGAACGGGCTCCTGCTCTGAATCTTGTCGTCTTCAGCCGGCGCCATTTTCCAAAATGGCGCCGAAAAATGGCGGCGGCCATAGACGAAAAAGATTGGATGGCAGGAGGTCCTTCCGGACCCCCGCTGGACTTTTGGCAAGTCTCGTGGGGGTCAGGAGGCCCCCCACAAGCTGGCCAAAAGTTCCTGGAGGTCCAACGGGGGTCAGGGAGCGATTTCCCGCCGCGAATCGTTTTCGTACGGAAAATGGCGCCGGCCATACGCGTATGGCCGGCGCCATTTTCCGTACGGAAAATGGCGCCGGCAGGAGATCGACTGCAGGAGGTCGTTCAGCGAGGGTTCCGGCGCCTCGCTGAACGACCTCCTGCAGTCGATCTCCTGCCGGCGCCATTTTCCGTACGAAAACGATTCGCGGCGGGAAATCGCTCCCTGACCCCCGCTGGACCTCCAGGAACTTTTGGCCAGCTTGTGGGGGGTCTCCTGACCCCCACGAGACTTGCCAAAAGTCCAGCGGGGGTCCGGAAGGACCTCCTGCCGTCCAATCTTTTTCGTCTATGGCCGCCGCCATTTTTCGGCGCCATTTTGGAAAATGGCGCCGGCTGAAGACGACAAGATTCAGAGCAGGAGCCCGTTCCGGACCGCTGCCGTTCCGGACCGCCGCTGGACCCGCAGGTTATTTAAGTTATTTGGGGGGGGGGGGTTCGGGAGGGTGGGGGATTTAATTTAAAGGGTCGGGGGTGGGTTTTAGGGAGTTTTAATGTGCCGGTTTTTCGATTTTTCACGATTTTTAACGATTTTTCACGATATTTTACCCCCCCAAACGGCAACAATACGATTCCCTCCCCCTCCCAGCCGAAATCGATCGTTAAGACGATCGAGGACACGATTCACATCCCTAGATTCAAGGTATCTTCTGTGGCAAAGGTGGGATGACTTCAAGTTATGAGGTCAATGACAAATGAAGTGAATATGTCTTGCAGCACAGCACTCTGGAAGCTGTCCTCGAAGTACTACAGCTGCATTCCCAACACTAATCAGATGTTTGTGTGTATGGATTAATACCTGATATAAGGTGAATAAAAACCAAAAATAAGTTATTAAGAAACTCTACAATAAACATCAATAAATTCCCGTATGCAATAATTCCTATATACACTATTCATATGGATATCCAATATTATTTTATCATAATTCAAAGAAACAGCTACATATTATCTAATCCTTTTTGTTTTCCCATTTTTCTATAAAGAAATACAATATTCAGATAAAAGCAACCCAGATGCTTAGACGTCCTTTCACTCAGACTGTCACACATCACACACTGTCACAAGTGTATTTAAAGAAGTATTTTAACCTAGTGAACTGCAAAAGTCAAGGAGGTTGAGATTCTGCCTCTAGGTAGTGCCAAAAGTTTTATTTTTTTCCTATTGACAATGGCCTTTTGATTCCATCATTTCTTAATATTAGGTGAAAGATGTGGAAAGATGTGGCAAGATGAAAGCTTTTATCATATTAACCGAGCGGATTTTAAAAGCCGCCAGGATATGTGTATCTCTCTCAGTGTGTACATTTGGAAAGTTTTTTAAAAGGGGCATGGTCTGGACGGGGTATGGGCATTATGGGGCATGAATCTGAGATGCAGGCACATAAATCCTTATTGAACCCGGTGCATGCCAAGGGTCTCTACAGCGTAACTTTACTTCAGCTATGGGTGCCATATATGTTAAAAATTAAAGAAACCTAGGCAGATCTGCGGGATTTTAAGGGTCAGGGCCAACTGGGGGGAGTGAAGGTTATCAAACCTGGGGGGGGGGGGGGGTTTGGAGGACCTCTCTCTTAACTGGGTGAACTGGGGATGAACTGGTAAAACTGGGAATGGCGGCGCGCGCCCCTTTTAAAATCCCCCAATCTACGCAGTAGAAGCGGGATTTGAGTGCACATGCACGTGCCTACTTAAAATTTGATGCACATGTGCATGCTGATAGGCTATTTTACAGCATGTGCCCATATGGATGCATATGTTACAAAATGACCATGTCCTTGGGCGCGGGTCAACGTATGTGTGCAAATGTGCGCACACGGGCCAGTTGGAAAGTTACTGTCTATGTTTGCAGCAGTGAACATAACAAAAAGCCATTTGCCAGTGTCAAAATTCTTCTCTCTCCTTTTCAAGAACCTTTTCTTTCACTAACAGAGCTTCCAAAAGACAACCTTTCCCCTCTGAAACCCAACAGAGAAAATGGACTTTCTTTGCACATGCTCAGACCTTTCAGTGGAAGGATGCTGGTGTCACTTGATCCAGGTGCCAGATATAGGCTACTTAATAAAAAATACTTCATCTTCATTGGTCCTCTGTTCTGTCTACTTGCCTTTTTCTTTTGCTTCGGATCTGTCCAGACTATTACCTCATTGGCATTGCTTGGATTCTATAGTTACCTTCAGGAGAAAACCATCACAATTCTCTTTGCTGCAGTTTTACGTGGACCATAGATTTGGATGGGAAACAAACAAATGAAACAAAACTTTTTGTTGATATGTGGGCAACCTCCATTTGTTTCGGTGGGCCATGAATGAAACAAAAATAGTCTCATTTGTTGCATTATTCCCATTTCTTTCAAACAAAAGAACATCCCTACTGAACACTGAAACCCATGACATCTTCACATTTATTCACAATTTATGCTCTTGGTATTGCCTTGCCATCTGGGTTGAGAGAGTGTAGAAGAGAGAGAGAATGGGGACAAAAAAAAAGTTTAAGCCCCCCCCCCCCCCCCCGATCATTCAGTTACTTATCTAGAAACATGATACTTGTATTCAAGACTGGAAGAGAATTTACCTCACCAAATATAACTGTATATCTGAAATTATTAGATATGTCACTTGCAAAACATGAGATAATGCCACAAAAAAAAAAGGTTTTCAGTGTTATGCATTTGGCCATATCAAGAATATGTAATAATAGTACCAAGTAGATGATGGCAACCCCCTGCTGGCCTTTCCAATCTGCCCAGGTTTTCACGTTCACCTTATGAGCCCAACTTTCAAACGTATGTACGCTATAGAATTTATGCACTTAAGTGGAGGAACAGAGAATAATAGTATTTTATAAACCATGTGGTGGGAAATGCATAGTTTATAAAGTATCATACGTTTCAGCTCCAAAAGTACATGCACATGTTTCAGTATGCGTGAATATTTCCAGTGCAAGATACCACTTACTTTATCTACCTAGTTTAGAAATATACATATGTAAAATATATAACATGCATGTGTAATAACCCCAATTTAGAAGTGGAGGCAGGTATTTTATAAAGCATGTGTGTATACCATTTTGAAAATACTTGTGCATGTACTTGGAATGACCAGTTCGTCGATACCTTTGCCAGTCCACCCAGTCCTTCCCCAGTTCATTTAGACCCTCTAGCACTTCACCCTGAACTCCACTGTTCACCCAGACCTCCCAACCAAAAACTGCAGGCAACAGCAAGCTCGATTTCACTTATACCAGTCAATTAGCAGGTGTGAAATGGTAGGAATAAGGCTGGTAATGTATTTATGTATATCTCTTATAAAGCAGCACCTGCCCCACACACTTCTGAAACCACCCCAGAATGCCTCTAGACTACCCTTCCCCCCCCCCCCCCCCCGATGGTAAAATGTTCATGTGAAACCAAAAGCATGTGTGTACTCTCCACATTTATAAAATAGCATACACATGTGTGCATGCTACTTATGTGCATCAATGCTATTTTTATGCACACAACACCTTTGAAATTCACCTTTAAGGATGCTGTATATGTCAGCTGCTAGCCATGCAGTATGTTATCACTCCTTTTCCAAGACAGTTTTCATCATCTTCCTCCTTTGTACTTCACCATCATGGATCGATGAGCACACGAGATCTATTTAGTTCACATTCAACACCACTCACTTCCTATTAGAGATGTGTATCGTGTGATCGATCGTCTTAACGATCGATTTCGGCTGGGGGGGGAGGGAATCGGATCGTCGCGGTTTTGTTTTTTAAAATATCGTGTAAATCGTAAATCGGGGGAGGGCGGGAAAACCGGCACACTAAAACATCCCTAAAACCCACCCCGACCCTTTAAAATAAATCCCCCACCCTCCCGAACCCCCCCAAAATGTCTTAAATTACCTGGGGTCCAGTGGGGGGGGTCCCGTTGTGATCTTCCACTATCGGGCCACGAGTGCGTTGATAGAAAATGGCGCTGGCACTACCTTTGGCGCCGGCGCCATTTTGGTTCCTGTCCCCGACAGGGGACAGGAACCATATTGGATGGACCAGTGGTCCATCCAATATGGCCGGTGCCATTTTGCAAAATGGCGCCGGCCGTACGGCAACACGATTCGAGTGCAGGAGGTCGTTCCCGGACCCCCGCTGGACTTTTGGCAAGTCTTGTGGGGTTCAGGAGGCCCCCCCCAAGCTGGCCAAAAGTCCCTGGGGGTCCAGCGGGGGTCCGGGAGCGATCTCCTACGCTCGTGACGTCGGGGGACAGGAAGCAAAATGGCGCCGGCGCTACCTTTGCCCTGTAAGGTAGCGCCGGCGCCATTTCTATCAACGCACTCGTGGCCCGAGAGTGGAAGATCACAACGGGACCCCCCCATTGGACCCCAGGTAATTTAAGACATTTTGGGGGGGTTTGGGAGGGTGGGGGATTTATTTTAAAGGGTCGGGGTGGGTTTTAGGGATGTTTTAGTGTGCCGGTTTTCCCGCCCTCCCCCTTCCCCTCCCCCTTCCTCCGATTTACGATTTTTGACGATAAATCGGGGGAATTCCTATTAAATATCGCTTCTAACGATTTTTGACGATTTAAAATATATCGGACGATATTTTAAATCGTCAAAAAACGATTCACATCCCTACTTCCTATACCTTGTAGAATCCAAATCTTGTGGTATTCAAACAGCTCCCAATACTAGTGTGGCTGTTACCCAAATATACGGACTCCTAGGTCCTCTTGGCCTTTTTGGGCCAAACCTGCCACTACCAAACTGTCACACTACCCTAACTACAACCCCCAAGACCTGGGGTGTTGCTAGATTGTACTGCAATGTCTATACTTTTTTGCATCTCAGGATCCCCTGTGCATATCTCATGCCTTCTCTGTAACTGCTTTAGCCTCCATCCCCTGCTCCAGGAGGGCATTCCATGCACCCAGCATCTTTTCTGTGGAAATCAAATTTCCTGATGTTCCTTAGTCTACCCCTTCGGAACGTCATATCAGGACCCCTTGTTCTAGAAATTCCTTTCCACTGAGAAAGGTTTGCTCCTTGTGCATTAACTTTAAGGTATTTGAATGTCCGTCAAGCCTCTCCTCTCATCTGGGATGTATGTATTTATGTCCTTTAGTCTCATCTCACCATTTTGGTAGCCTTTCTCTGGCCTATCTCCAGTCTTTCTATATCCTTTCAGAAGTACAGCTCCAGATGAGGTCTCACCAGTGACCTGTACAACAGCCTAATTCATTCCTTTTTTTTCTACTCCTTCTCCATATCCACATTCTCATCCTCTGGCCTTGGCCACTGCCTTGTCACACTGTTTTGCTACCTTGATATCGCTGGGTATAATCATTCTAAGGTCTCTTCCCTACTCGCTGGATATCAGCATCTCACCCCCCACTGTGTGCTGCTTCTCTGGATTATCTGCATTATTTACTTTTCAGATTTAGTTGCCTTGTGGTTGACCACTCCTCCAACTTTCTTAAATCAATTCTTACTTTGTTTGTCCCCTCAGGTGTACTCAAGCTACTGCAGATCTTTGTGTCATCTGCAAAAAGGCAAAGTTTTCCCTCTAGCCCTGACGCAGTATCACTCACAAAAATATTGAACAGAACCGATTCCTGAGGCACTCCATTCATCACCTTTACCATTACAATGTAATTCTCACTGTATGGTGGAAAGACCTGGGTATGTATACCATATCAGTCTTACGTTCCTAAAACAGCAAAGAAAAAAATATATCTGAAAGGAACTTGAATGAGGCATAGACTGTCCTTCATTTCATTGCTGTGTTAGGAACACAAGCAGGTCTCTCCACCACACAGTGCGAATTATATTGTTTAAAAGGCTGCAGTGGAAAGGCTGATGTCATTGGGGTTGGTTATAACAAGTTTATTCCCAGTAAAATCTCAAAAGAATAAATAAAAAAACACAGCCAGTTTCTTACTTTGAGAAGAAACTCATAGATTAACTAACATTGCACAAACTCGTTTGATTCATATACCCAGTCAAAAAGAAAAAGCTAATTTAAAAAAAAAAAAATAATTCTTTCCTCAGATTATTCTTAATTTCATCCTTCATACTTATGATTACTGAATTTATATTGGATCTTGTTTTCATGAGGAAGAAAATGAAATCCTACAATTGAAATGAGGAACTAATTTTATAAGATATTAGTAAACATATATATTTATTTAACATTTCTATTTAACATTTCAGTTTTTAACATTAAACTTTCCAGCAAGCCTACCCCTTGACACCGCCCAATTCAGTAAACCCCTCTCTAATTGATTCAACGAACTATGATTAAGTATGTGCTATGACTAAGAATGCCTTTTGACCACCGATGTATGCCTTGTGCTCTTATGACTACTGATGCCATGTATATATGTATATAGTTTTATATATGTTTATATTTACAGTTTTCAATATTTATTGATCTATTAATTTGCATCGCCTAATCCCCCTGTTATTCTGTACTATTATTTCAGTTTTATGTAAGGGCGCCGCCCAAAAGTTTTTGTTCTTTGTGAACCGATACGATGTGCGAACGGATATCGGTATATAAGAGACCTTAAATAAATAAAATAAATAAATTTCTATACCGGTCTTCATGAAGGGATTCATATCAGACCGGTTTACATGGAACTTGGGGATTAACTAGTTAACCAAACAAGAACGCCGAAGCATATATGACATGGAAGTCTTGCAAGAAAGGTCTAAGGATGCAACAATTTCTCTAGCTTTACAGCATATGATGTTGCAAGATTGAAATACCGCAGTAATGCCTTACTGCTACCCCTGTGGACACTTGGAGGATCCTGCTGAGCCCAGGCCCACCTGCACTTCTGCCCATGCTCTTATACTTCCACTAACCTCCGGGCAAGTACTCCTCTCGCAAGCTATGCCCTAGTGGTTTCTAGGGACATTGAGACTCCACACTACCCAAGATTTAGACAGTTCCTAGAAATGAACCTACCGAACAAACAAAAAAAAAAATGCTAGAATTGTCAATCAGTCACAGGACAGAACTAACAGACTACAAAGTTTATTAACAAACAGCAAACACAGTGAACATAAAATATTTAATTTGCAAAGAGCAACAAGTAAAGTAACAAGGATTCTTACAATTGATGCTATCTAGAGAATTTTCACTGTACTTAGGCATTGCCTAGGGAGGTTCAAGAAAGGTTGTCCTCACAAAGATTTGAAGAGCTGGGATAGGGTCTTCTCACAAATCTCATTCTCTGCATTCCCAGTCAAGACTGAGATTTTCTGGCAAATTCAGAGCTGGGTTATTCTGGGGCTTGTACTGTACAACCAATGAAAGCCCAAGGCACCAGCTTCCTGACCAATAAAAATACAGAAGGTTACAACATTGCACCACTTCTAGAAACTGGGAGAGTATCCTTTCTAAACCTGACTTTGGGGTACATGGCAGGTTAGGCTGTTCAGTCTTAATTGGCAGAAACTGTAGAGCACAGAAGGAGTCAGGCTGTCACCTGCCTGTCATTTCAAAGAAGGTCTTACAAGGGAAATACAAAATAACATATTTCAATAGGTACAAAGATTCCCATTTTACTAGAAGTAGGGAAGCAAACAGACTTTAAATAGTGGTATTTTGTTGTCTTGATTAAATATAGTATGCTTTTTAACAAACAAAATACAAAAGTTAGAGAGGTCTGGAGTTAGAAAAAAAAGGCTTGCTGTTACCTAGTCATTCTGAGTAGAATAGATACGGTTGGCCATTTCTTTATGTTTTTTGTTATTTATATATGTACTTTTGTTTTCATTATTTAGTTTTATAATATTTTAGTTTGGTAACTGTTGTTTCTGATTTAATGTTTTGCTTGTGTTTTATTTATGTGAATTATTTTACATCAAGATTTATGAATGAAGTTTGAAACCTGCCTAGACTGGTGGATAGGCGGGGTATAAATATTTATAAATAGAAAAAAAATTCTAGATATTGTATCAGAAAAGACAATGTCAGTATGAAAACAGTTCAATAATGTTGGTATGGTTAACAGGAGCTTGTTGGTCTTGGGCATGCTCGAATGGCACAGAGATCATCAAATTAATTTGAACCAGTTACTGAAATTATGATTCATAAGGGTTTTTCACAGCAACTTATGACAGGACTATCTTCAGATTTTAAGGAGATCAGCTGAGAAATGAAAGAAGTTGCCTTGTGAATCTTCTATGTGTAGAAAGATATGGCGTGAGGTAAACCTTGACAGATCAGACCTGGGCTTCACATCAGCTTACAGTGAATTTCAGGTGTCTGAAGATTTCTTGCCAGCTGGACCCTGCCAATGTACATTTTATTGTGACCAGATAGGAAGCAATGGCTTACTGCAGGTCAGCGTGGGGGCAGGCACACGTTTTGATGTTGTGCCCCAGTGGTCTCCCTCAGGGGGGGAAGTTCAGCATGAAGCAGCGGAGTCACACCTGCTGCCAAATCTTACTTTTCAACAACTGCTACTTCTGACGAGACTGCCATTGTTATGGCAAAACTGAAAAGCAACACAAGTCATTTGATTCCAGTCTTTACTATGGTGGAGAGAGGGAGGATGATAAGTAGGGCGAAGGTGAGCCATTTGGATTTCAAAACGAACAGCACAGATTATGAAAAATGTGGTTTCATGGATAAAGCTTTAATTCACATTCAGAGGTTTGTAATCGGGGGATATACATTATGGGAAAGTAAATAAAATATAGACTTTATAGAGTTATCTACTCATGTACTAGTCAGGTTCTTTGGGTACTTGCCAGGTTCTTATGGCCTGGATTGGCCACTGTTGGAAACGGATGCTGGGCTTAATGGACCCTTGGTCTGACCCAGCATGGCAAGTTCTTATGTTCTTAATCAGAAATCTGGGTCACTCACTCTCTTTCTGTTTTCCTATTTCTGGCTTTCTAGTCTAAGCTCCCAAAATACTTTGGGGAGACTTGGCAACTCCAATAGAAAGCAAAAGTATTTTCTTTTTTTCTTTCAACTAACTTTATCAGCAGCACTTTTCAACACGCTTGCACTGCCATTCCTTCCCCCTGAATTCTCCCACATTTTCTGGAACACAGCTTACAAGCATGGGATCATCCACATCTTATCAAAAGCATGAATTTTGAAAGTGAAGTAAAATATTTGTATTTGCATATTCAAACTTTTTCTTCTTTAAAAAATCATATTTAACAGTGAAAAACCTTTCAGGAACTTCCCACTGGCTCATTAATTCCTCAGTTGTGGTCCTTGTGGCTCCCAGGCAGGTTTAACTTCAGTTGTGTCCCTGATGAATATTCATGAGATATATTTGTATACATTTGGAATTAAGATTACTCTATTTATCCTGAAGGTCAGAATAAGCTTGGGAGCCACGAGAACCGTTGCATTAGGAAGGATTATTTTACCACAATGCCCAGGAGCTGAAGGTATCATTAATGAAAAAGGAAGGAGATTGTCAGAATGCACCTTTAGTGCCTCTCAGTACAGGGTTTGACAGGAGCTACCCAAGCAATGAGCTTTCCCTGTAGCTCAGCAGATTTCACCTGGTAGTGCGTGTTACTACAGCTGAATGTGTGAAAGTATAGAGTTAATGGTGCGCTTGTAAGAAATACATATTTTTAGGTAGAATTAGTGCCATTTCTGTTCGACAAAGGAACCATGGTTAAGATTATGTTGGCTAAATAAAAGCGTTTGCCTATTTTTCTCTATCTTCAAAATAACATTTTTAGAGTTGTCACAATTTTTTTTTTTTTAGATAATTTTCTTCCGGAGACGGAACAAAATAGAGAATTATTGGTCTACATTTACTGAGCATAATACAGGAACAGCTGCTAGGAATGTAACAGATTTTCATGCACAATTCTATGTTCTGCTGTTGGAGGCCTCTGCAAACCGTCAGCAGCTTCACAGTGCATTTAATTGACATGTCTGTGGCAAAACCAGTGGTCATTTGTGTGAATCTGGCCAGCCCTGTCCATACTCACTATTCTGTTCTCAACCTGTATGTGCTTTCTGCTTCGTTCAGTAGCGTGACCTTGTGCAAAGTATTGTGCCACCTGTTACAAGAGATTTTCTTGACAGAGAATATGATTTAATATGTTCTTTCTCCTTTTTCACCATCAAATCTGCACCAAGGAGCGTATAAAGGTTTGGTTGCTTTTCCATGTAGATAGACCTCTGAGTGTCCTGCCAGTGTTTGATCCCTGATACTACTGTGACTGTGTTTTTACTCACTGTGCCTCCTGGTTGAACCACGAATGATTTTACCGTGTTTGGTTGTACTGTACAGTCATATTTGTGGTGTTTGATATCTTTAAGTAACTGATATTATATTATTTACCCTTTCTCCACTCTGTTATTTTTCCATTAGGAACATCCAAGACCGGAATACGAAACCAAATTACTGCAGAAAAAGCTCCTGAAAGAGAAAAACATGACCAACCCCAACGATGTGGTAAGATCTAGATTTCATTCCTTGTTCAGTTTTTTACTTACTGTATGTTTGCCTTATCAATATATTATTGGCTCTGCCAGGGTGTTGTGTTCTGGAGCTTTGCAGTGGCCTCAGCTGTCACTTGGACTCTAGTCAACACCTAACACTCTGTGGAAAAGCTGATTGCATTTATCAGTGGAGATATATTGCTGTGATGTAATTATTCTTGAATTCTCCTTTCCAGTTCTCCATATGTATCATGTTAGGCTACACATTCATTTTCAGCTAACACAAAGCTGCACAATCTTTATTGAAGAAGATGGATTTTAGAGTTTAACTCTTGCACTGCCAGTCTCTTGCCTTCTGATCTTATGTTTGAACTTCTGCCTTTGAATGTGTGTCCATGTGAATTAAGTCCTCCTTCCTCTTTTTGCTCTGTCTTAAGTTTAATTCTGTTCCTCATACCCTCTCAGGACTATTTAATTGTAAATATGGAGCTGAACCCTGTTTGGCATAGCTACATGCGGTCTTGCTTGAAATCACCAACATCCAGGATACGAGGGAGCTGTGCCCTCCATCCTGTGATACATTTCTGATGTATGCAAAACAAGTGCTAATATTCCTCCTGTATCAATTAAAAAGATTAACTGGCCATTTTAAAAATACATTTAAATACTCCTGCATGACTGCAGCAAGCTGCCTCAGAGTAAGGTCTGATTGTTTCTCATCGTGTGTGAGTGTGATAATATTTGTATGTGACTGCAGAGTTAATGAGGACCAATCAGATTCAGTTGGGTGTGGGGATAATTTGGGACCCTCCGGTAGTAACATTTGCGTCTCTACCCTGGTCACAGGGGCTCTGCCTGAGAAATGCCGATGTCCCGCTAAAGGGTTTATTTGATACGTGGTGAGTGTTGGTTACCGTCTGCCATATGCAAGGCATTAGGCAGACTGAATACTTCCTGTAGCTGGATGCCGCTGTCAGCAGGCAGCACTGTTGAGATCAGCGGTGCCAGAGTAGATCTTTGCTGACAGCCGCAGCAAACCCACAAATCTGCTTCAGATTTCCCCCATGTTGTAGCAGGTGCCACTGTGAAAGAAGGAAACGAGATAAAATGGGATCAGCAATCACAGAGTGGTCACTCTGCATGCAGTCCCGGAGTGCAAACCTCTCTGCTTTTTCTAGGAATAAGGTAAACCCGAGAACGCAGAATTAAAAAGGAACATGTACATATAGATATTTTCAATACCATAAGGGACAATATTCAGTCACTATCCGGCTAAGCAAATTAGCCGGATAAACATATCTGATTAACTTGGCTAAGATATTCGGCTGGGTGGCTCTGCGACTAAATGTATTCAGGTATCAGATAAGTTTATCCAGCTAACTTTATATTGGCTGAATAGCAGGCGTAACGTATCCAGTTAACTTACTGGGAGTGAGATTTACTAAGCCACGATAGTTAATGAAGGCGAGGCCAAATATTGGGACGTGAGGACATCTCTGCGATATTGGGCCTTTCCCCATCAAATTATCGTGGCATTGCCATGGCGTGATTTTTTATCATGGCACAAATGCGTGACAGAAAAATCACACTACGATATGGGGCCGCCATCACTTAAAGAGCTAGAGCCCCACAAAAGCGCATTGCCCCAAAGCCACAAAAAAATCACTCCCCAACTCCTGCCGCCTTCTGAGACGGAGTGCCCCCCCTCCACATAAATAAATAGAAGACGTGTCCAACCGTGCAGTGACGGCCCCTTCCTTTCCCCACTCCCTCCCCTTAGTCTCAAGATCTTCCCACCCCCTGGCCCATCCCTTCCTCCCCCATCCAAATAAAATACAATCCCTAGTGTCTTGAAACCAAGAGCTTCGGTGCCAAGCAGAAAGACTTTCTGTATAGTACGTCTATCCATCTAGCCGAGCGTGTGAGAGAAGCAGGACGGCACTAAAATTATTGCAAGCTAACCGAAACCCGGAGTCAGTAAATCCGATTATTATGAAAAGAAAAGGAAGAGAGCACGCTAGGCAAAGCATTTATAACATGAAATGGCCAGAGCAGAAGTTATATGCGTGTAACTATTAAAATCCAGCATACTTTTGTTTGCGCCGGTCGCGCGAACAAAAGTACGCGTGGGCACAGTTTTTTAAAATCTACCCCATATTGTTTTCTAACACGGGAAGGGCCTGCTGGCTGCTTGGCACAAAAGCATATATCCACTCAGCTTCAGGCACGGCTCTGCTCCTTTGGCGCATTTACTGGGGTCACTCCCCATGGACAGATGTGAACGATGTTTGGTGGAAGAGCTGGAACCTCAGTGAGAGACTCTTCTACCTAACTTTAGTCAAATCCATGCATGGAGAGAGCCCCAACACGTGTGCATGGGTGGACAGGCAAGGCATTGGCGCTGTGTGCACTTCCCTGAAGAAATGAAGGGCCGGGTTTTAAAAGCCCTGCGCGCGCAAGAATCGGGACAAACGCGCATAAGTAGCCACTGTGCGCGCAAAGGGCCGGATTTTAAAATGGTTACGCGCATAACCGGTCTTACGCGCGCCATGCCTATTTGAAAAACGCCCGGCAACGCACATAAAGCCCCAAGACGCGTGTAAGTCCCAGGGCTTTACTAAAGGAGCGGGATGGGGGCGGTCTGGGGGTGGGGCAGGGGCGGGACCAGAGGCCTGCAACACAGCGGCCATTGCCGCTGTGTCAAAAGATTGCGTGCCAGCAGCCTGCTGGTGTGCGCAACTTGCGCATGCCTTTGGGCAGGCGCAAAAAGTAAAATAAAACTTTTGGGGGGTTAGAGTAGGGTTAGGGGGAGGAAAGGTTAGGGGAAGGGGTGGGAAAGTCAGGTTAGGGGGGAGAGAATGGGGGAAGGCAGCGTGGCTTGGCGCGTGCCAGGTGCACAATAGTGCACCCCCTTGCGTGCACCGACCCCTAATTATATAACTTGCGCGTGCCTGCGCACACCTTTTTAAAATCTACCCCATTGCGAATTTTGCATAGCGATATTTGTGCGCGTGAATGTGCCTGCGCGCACAAAGCTGCTCACATAAAAAAGGGCCATGTCTTGGGCGTGTACATGACTTGCTCGTGCTTGACATATTTTATAAGGGACGCACGCATATCACCTGGCGCGTTCAGCCAATCTCACATGCGGATATTTACTATTGCCGGCCTGTGTGCGCAAGCGACTGCTTGCTTTCAAGTTTCATCGGATGTTTCAGCTTTCTTGGCCTCCTCGCTCTTGGTCACTCAATTCCGAAGGACGGCAGAAGGGAGGAAGAGCTGGTGGGACTTACTGGTGGAAATAGGGAAACAGTGAAGCTTTTACCTATGCACTGTTGATTTAAGTCCAACGGAAACAGATAGCAACAGGAGGTGATAAACCCAAGGAGCAGGAATTGTGTGGCATATTTAGCATTTCTGTTTCTCTACATGATTATTATAGCTGCACGGGTCCTCCGATCTATACGGCTCAGAAGAGAAAGAGAGAGGAGAAGAAGAATGCCGAGTCTAGCCCTTTCCTCTGTAATGTGAATTCTGGTGGCACGTGCACTCTTCTTATCCTGGGCGCTTTCAAAGGACACTGCTGGTAGTTTCCCTGCTGGAGTATATGTGAGGAAAGGACGCCCTGGTGCCAGCCTTTGTCAGGCAAGCCATCATCGTTTTGCGGTTTCATAGAGTGGGTAGCAGGGTCCCATTATTCCCCGTTTTTGCATATTTGTTATTTTACGTCCCACCAGCTTCATTTAGTTAAAAGGGGGAACGTATCCCAAGTAACTGAAAATGAATCCCCGTTCATGATGATGGTTCTCAGATCCCGGATTAGGAAGGCTGGGTTGGCTCCTACCTTTTACAGCACCTACCCTCGCCCATTCCAAACTAGATGAGTTTGCACTGAAAGGGAAGATCGGATCCAGGGAAGGGAAGGGAAGGGTTGGCTGCAATAAAACCTTAGCACTTCATTTGAACTGCTGGGTGGGCTGAGCCTGAGGCCTGGAATAATTACACCAATGAAGGACTAAAGGTTCATCAACGTGTGACCTTCTACTAAACGGAGTGAACAGGCTCTCCCAGGTGCTCTTAATTTAGAGATGCAACCCGCAGCTGAATGCCCGCAAAGTTTACTTCTGCTTTCACTCTTACTGCTTGCTCTGATGTTCATTACTGATTGACCCATATCACACTGATTAAAGGAAAAACTGAAAAATTATCCATGCTACCTGGCAAACCATCCTGACTGCATGGATCATGGTCAAAGGGTGAAAATCAAAAAACTAGGGTACAGCTGGTCAGAGAAATTCAAAGTATAGTAGCAGAGCAGGTTTTAATCTAGCAACAATGAAACTCGGTGACAGTCTAAGGCCTCTGCCTCAAGGCTTCTCCCATCTTTTCACCTGTAGTTCCTTTTGTTATCATTAACTCTAATCCTTCAGAAAAAGTGTTAATTTGACTCTTAGCAGAGCAGAAGGGGGCTCCTTTATTTGCGCTGATCCAATTTCAGTGGGCAGTGGAATCACTGTGCCTCCTCCTCTTTAAGAGACTCTAATGAAACTGGACATGATAGGTGTTTCAGCAAAGTGACCCCTTACTAGTGGCTTCAGTGTCTCCAGAGACACTGATAGATGAGGCAAGAGAGAGTAGGAGTGGGAGGTGTCCACGTGGATTGAGTGGTTTAGCAAAACTCATGAGCTCACTTGGTGCGGGGCTCTTTTGTGGTTGGTTGACTGAAACTTCATGTCAGCTGGTTTCTTCTTGGGGGGGTCTCTCTTCCCCAGAGAGAAGCACTTTGTGCCTGTCTTCTGTCCTGAGAGGGTCGGCTGGTGGACCCAAGGGTGGGGTTCCAAGGCCCCAACGATCAGGGAGATTTGTCTTGGGGGTCTACGAGGGATTCCTGAGATATTCCAAAGAACCAGAAGAAGGGTATCAGCAAAACAATTCCAGCTTCCTACTGGGGAGGCGTCTGCATCCAGCTGTGCAAGCCTCTTTGGGAAGAGTGCTTATTGTCAGGGTGGGCAGATTTGCTATTGATTATGTCTATGGGGTTTTTTCTTCTGGAGCTTTCTTTTTTTCTCTGCACTCTTCAAAAGTGTACCCCCAGTGATTCTATATCTGCAATCAAGTTTTCAGTAAAAGGGTATAATTTGGAAGAGTCACCATGTGCCTGTGCATTTCTTTTGCTGAAGACCTCCAGGAAAACTTAAGGGCCTGATTTGAAAAGCATTTGCATGCCTACATCTAGGTTTTGCATGTGCAAATGCACTTTACCCATGCAACTGGGCTTTTGAAAATTGCTATAATATATGCCATTGAGTTGTCAATAGGTTTTACCCACTTAATACTAGGGATGTGAATCGTGTGATCGATCGTCTTAACGATCAATTTTGGCTGGGGGGTAGGGAAATCTGATCGTCATGGGTTTTTTTGTTAAAAAATCATAAATCGGGGGAGGACGGGAAAACCGGCACACCAAAACAACCCTAAAACCCACCCCAACCCTTTAAAACAAATCCCCCACCCTCCCGAACCCTCCCGAAATGTTTTAAATTACCTGGGGTCCAGTGGGGGGGTCTCAGCCCGATCTCCCGCTCTCGGGCCTCAGCTGCGTTAATAGAAATGGCGCCGGTGGCCCTTTGCCCTTACCATGTGACAGGGCAAAAGTAGCACCGGCGCCATTTTGGTTCCTGTCACCCGCGTCATGAGTGCAGGAGATCGCTCCCGGACCCCTGCTGGACCCCCAGGGACTTTTGGCCAGCTTGGGGGGGCCTCCTGACCCCCACAAGACTTGCCAAAAGTCCAGCAGAGGTCCGGGAGCGACCTCCTGCACTCAGGCCGTATTGCCAATATTCAAAATGGCGCCGGCGCTACCTTGCCCTCACTATGTCGTACGACCCGTATGACATAGTGAGGGCAAAGTAGCGCCGGCGCCATTTATGGCATAAATGGCTTTGGAAAATTGCTGCGATCGTCTGTTTCATTTACATGCTACCTCCTTTGATAATTCCCTGTAAGGGTCTTGAAAGACTTTACGTTTCCCTTTGTTGAGAAAAATAACCAGAGAGTATGGGTCATAATGTGGCCCCAGCACTCTTCAGTGAGCCCCTGAGGTCGATTAGCTACATATAATTGATTAACTAATGTTTCTGATAAGCATAATATAAACACATTATCCATTTGAATATATTAGAACAGGGGTTCTAAATTCCAGTCCTTGAAGACTGTGGACAACTGTATTCTTCAGAATAGCCAAATATGCAAATATATTTGATGAATATTCATTATAGACAGCCTGAAAACTAGGCCTGTTTGTGGTCCTTGACAATCAGAGCTAAGAACTCCTGCAAAAGTGAGTCTTAAAACCATTGTTGTAGAAGTTGGAGAATGGAATTTGACACTGATGCTTTGACACTGATGCATACACAACAAAGAATTATGTTTCTCTCCCTTCACGGGCTGGAAATTGCAGAGGTATTGCTTCCCAACATATTTTCCTTTCTATATTGACATCCCGTTTACTCTAAGCATTCCCCAATGCATCAATCTGATTTCTTCAATCTTGGATACTTTCGAAACACCGGCATGCGAGGAAGCGTGATTCCTTTTGTCCAGAGAGGTTCTGACGAAGCTTTAGCGAGTCCTGCAGAAGTATGGCCAAGAAACTCTATACTCCTAGAAAGAGACTAGCTTCCATGGAGGAAAGTGCAGCCGTACAGACTCTTCCAAGAACCATGCATGCGTTAGTAGCCCGTGTCCATGGACTGCAGTCATGGGATTCAGCTTCACAGGAGTCAGGGCTCTTCTTGGTCTGTACTGTTGAGTGTTTGAATAAGATGTAGTTTTATTATGAGCCCTACATCCGTCTGCAAAAAGCTAATAGCACAAATACACGTTGCATAAAAGAAACATCTTAGATTTCTAGGCTGTTCCTGTAATTATAGCATTGTAAAGAAATAATTTATTCTTCCCAGTGGGCTTTGTATCATACAAATGTTTTTGTATCTGCATTTTCTATAGAATATAATCCAGGTGGACTAGCAACAGGAATATTTTCCCTAGTACATGAGCTGGCGTTCTTGCTATTTCATTTCATTTGATAAATATTTTAGCAGGTGTATTGAAGCTGGATAAAAAAAAAATTGCCAAGCAGGCCACTCCATAATAGCTTGGTGTTAATTTACGATTACAGTGGAACCCTACGGCATAATTATTTCAAAAGAAAACTCATCTAAAGTTAAAGAAGTTTGAACATTGACGAGAAGTGCCACAGGCTAAGCAACAAGCAAGTGGGCTGAGCAAATGATAAATAATTACCTGCGCCTGAAAGCAAGGCTTTGGAGCTTTGATGGAAAGAAACGGCCAGCGTTCCTTTTACTTTATTCCTCTTATTTCATGCTCTTTATTTGCTTGTCTTGTTTTGCTTCTCTATAGTGGGAACTGTACAAGAGATATTTCTATATTCTAACATGACCAAGGGAGGGTGTCTGCTGTTTATTTCACAAGAGCTACTCATGTCTCTTGGTTATCGCTTGCTTAGGATGTGCATGGAGTGTGTGTGTGTGTGTGTGTGTGCGTGTGTATGTGTGTGTGTGTGTGTGGGAGGACCATAAATATTTAACCACCATTATGTAAATGGGTGTGGTTTCCAAGAGAGTTTGATAACCCTCAAATTCAAAGGAAAGAAAGCAAAAGCAAGTCTCTGTTCTCCCACTGATAGCAGGACTGTCTCTCTCCTGGTGGCTTATCCTATTTCTGGTACTATATGCAAAGTCTTTTCTGCTGGGAACGGAAGTCAGTTATGTGTTTTGGGTGCATTTAACAAAGGCCACTGATTCCAAACTTGAGTGGAGGGGAGATGCACGCTATAAGGCAAGTCAAGCCCCAACAGGAAAACACTTGTTAATGGACGCTCTACTTTGGGAGTAATGGTTAATTCAAAGGGATAATGTGGGTCTCGTCCTTTTCATCACCCTGCCCCTCACAGAAAAAAGATGGGTCACTGTGACCCCCCAGAATGTTAGCTCTCATACACCACTGATAGAAGCAAATTGTGCTTACTAAGAGCCTAATGTTTATAGCACACCAAGCACCTCAATACAGGCATCTGAAGTTAAGATAGCATGGGATAAAAGCAGGGGATCTCTAGGGAAGTGATGGGAAATGTATTGCTGGATTGATTGGGCAGATGGGCAGACTGAATGAGCCATACAGTCTTTTTCTGCCATCATCACTAACCTACCGTTTGTCATCATCACTAACCTACAATTTGTCATCATCACTAACCTACCATTTGCCGTCATCACTAACCTACCGTTGTTTCTGCCCCATCACTAACCTACCGTTTGTCGCCAAACTTATGGAGAGAATAGTTAACAAACAGTTGTCGGAATTCCTAGAAGCTCACAAGATTCTCACAACAGCCCAATTCGGATTCCGCAAATCCCTCAGCACGGAATCCCTCTTAATCTCATTGATGGACAGAGTCCTCTCCGGCTTGGAGAAAAAGACCCCCTACCTCCTGGCACTTCTCGATATATCTGCAGCTTTCGACACTGTAAAGCATTCTATCCTCATCAACTGGCTCTCAGACATAGGCATCTCAGGATCAGCCCTTGAATGGTTCAGATCATTCCTTAACAATAGGACATACAATGTCAGAATAAGCAAGAAGGAATCACACCCGGTCAAGTCCACTCTTGGAGTCCCACAAGGATCCTCCCTCTCCCCAACCCTGTTTAACATTTATCTTCTCCCACTATGTCATCTGCTCTCAAGTCTAAAGATCACACACTTCATATACGCCGACGACGTCCAGATCCTGTTGCCTATCACTGAATCTATCTCCAACACCATCAATTTCTGGAACAATTGTCTACAGTCCATAAATTCCCTCCTCACTAGCCTTAACTTAATTCTCAATACTGCAAAAATGGAACTTATGCTGATCACCCTGGATGACAACTGTCAGGCTGCCAACAATCTAATCACACTGTTAATGATCTCCCCCACTCACGTAAGAGACCTTGGCGTTACTATCGACAATAGGCTGAATCTCAAAATATTTGTCACAAACACTACGAAAGAATGTTTTCACAAGCTACACATATTGAAAAAGCTAAAACCTCTCCTCCACTTTCAGGACTTTAGAACAGTCCTCCAAACTATTCTATTTTCAAAAATTGACTATTGCAACTCTCTGCTAATTGGCCTCCCAGCTATCACCACCAAACCATTACAAATGCTGCAGAACTCGGCTGCCATGATCCTAACCAACTCTAGTAGAGGAGAACACATCACACCTATTCTAAAGAACCTACACTGGCTCCCTATTAAATTTAGAATCATATTCAAAGTACTAACCATAACCCACAAGACCATTCATTCCCAGACTTCACTAAATCTAAGTGACCCACTTTGTCCCCACGCATCATCGAGACCAATCAGAACCTGCTACTTAGGCACCTTATATGCACCTCCAGCCAAGTCATCGCTCAAGAAACGTGCATTCTCGACCGCCAGCCCCTCTCACTGGAATGCCCTCCCCACAGACCTTCGGCTAGAAACTTGTAGTCGGACGTTCAAAAAGAAGCTCAAAACTTGGCTTTTCACAAAAGCCTTCACTTAAAGGTCTCTCCCTTAGGGTCAGATTCACGCATTTCATAACCCAATATGCGAGATGTCCGACGCTGTAACCATTTAATCTTATAAGTTAATCTCATTATTTCCCCGCTAGCTGTATGTTATTATGCATTCAAGCTTTTCAAGTCTGCTGTAAATCCAAGTTTGTTGATTGTTTATGTTTATTTATATTTTGTATATTTATACTTATATTTATAATAATTTTATTTTATTTTAAGTCGTTCGCTGCTTTATCTATAAGTTCATACGAAGTTAGCCCTCTTGTTTGATGTAATTTCCAACTTTGGTTCTATGTAAACCGACGTGATATGTACTAGTACAGGAACATCGGTATATAAAAGTCTTAAATAAATAAATCAATCATGTTTCTATGTTAGGGGATAAATTTAGGCACCTATTCAGCCAATCTAAGGTACCTAATTTTAGGTTGAATATCAGCACCTTAAACTGAAGTTTCTATATTCTCACCTAAGCTTAGGTGCCCAGTGCTTGAAATTAACTATGAATGCCTCATTTCATTCCCTCAACCTGGCCCCGCCTTCCTTTAAGGCACCTAAATTTAGGGACCTTGTAAATTTAGGGGATTAGTGGAGGGGAACTTTTATTAAGGAATATCTAGGCACCTATCTTATATTATTAGGCACTTAAATCTTTGGAATATCAGGCTCTAGGGCTCAAAAATTCTTTCAAGTCCTGCTGGGATTAAGGGTTTTATGTTGATCACTAAATCCAGAACCTCCAGGGTAGCATTCTATGAAATGCTCCCTGTTCCACGCGCAGGTCACCAGAGGCAGGCAGAGCTCCGGAGTCTCAATGCGTGGATGAGACGATGGTGCAAGCAAGAGGAATTCAGTTTTGTTAGGAACTGGGGAAACATTTGGGGAAGGAGGAGTCTCTTCCGAAGGGATGGGCTCCACCTTAACCAGGGTGGAACCAGACTGCTGGCGCTAACCTTTAAAAAGGAGATAGAGCAGCTTTTAAACAAGAACAAAGGGGAAAGTCGACAGTCGCTCAGCAGCGCATGGTTCGGAGAGAGGTATCTTCAAATGATACTAATGATGCATTAGAATTAGGGCATCCCGACAGTGAGGTTCCAATAATAAGAAGAGTAGTCCAAGTGCCTGTAACTAAAAACTCACCTGAGCTAAAAAATTCTAACTTATCCCTATCAATTAAAAAGCAGAATGAAAATACAAACAAAAAACAAACTTTGAAATGTTTGTATGCTAATGCCAGAAGTCTAAGAAGTAAGATGGGAGAATTAGAATGCATAGCAGTGAATGATGACATAGACTTAATTGGCAACTCAGAGACATGCTGGAAGGAGGATAACCAATGGGACAGTGCTATACCGGGGTACAAATTATATCGCAATGACAGAGAGGAGCATCTGGGAGGCGGTGTGGCGCTTTATGTCCGGGATGGCATAGAGTCCAACAGGATAAACATCCTGCATGAGACTAAATGCACAATCGAATCTTTATGGGTAGAAATCCCTTGTGTGTTGGGGAAGAGTATAGTAATAGGAGTATACTACTGTCCACCTGGCCAAGATGGTGAGATGGACAGTGAAATGCTAAGAGAAATTAGGGAAGCTAACCAAATTGGTAATGCGGTAATAATTGGAGATTTCAATTACCCCAATATTGACTGTATAAATATATCATCTGGACATGCTAGAGAGATTAAGTTCCTGGATGGAATAAATGACAGTTTTATGCAACAATTGGTTCAGGAACTGACCAGAGAGGGAGCAATTTTAGATCTAATTCTCATTGGAGCACAGGATTTGGGGAGAGAGGTAACGGTGGTGGAGCTGCTTGGCAATAGTGATCATAATATGATCAAATTTGAATTAATGACTGGAAGGGGGACAGTAAGCAAATCCCCGGCTCTAGTGCTAAACTTTCAAAAGGGAAACTTTGATAAAATGAGAAAAGAAATTAGAAAAAAACTGAAAGGAGCAGCTACAAAGGTAAAAAGTGTGCAAGAGGCGTGGACATTATTAATTAAGTACCATCCTAGAAACACAGTCCAGATGTATTCCACACATTAAGAAAGGTGGAAGGAAGGCAAAATGATTACCAGCATGGTTAAAAGGTGAGGTGAAAGAGGCTATTTTAGCCAAAAGATATTCATTCAAAAATTGGAAGAATGATTCAACAGAAGAAAATAGGATAAAGCATAAGCATTGGCAAGTTAAATGTAAGACATTGATAAGACAGACTAAGAGACAATTTGAAAAGAAGTTGGCCATAGAGGCAAAAGCTCACAGTAAAAACTTTTAAAAATATATCCGCAGGAAGTCTGTTGGACCGTTAGATGATCGAGGGGTTAAAGGGACACTAAGAGAAGATAAGGCCATCACAGTTAGATTAAACAATTTCTTTGCTTCAGTATTTACTGAAGAGGATGTTGGGGAGATACCCGTTCCGGAGAAAGTTTTCATGGGTAATGATTCAGATGGACTGAACCAAATCACAGTGAACCTAGAAGATGTGGTAGGCCTGATTGACAAACTGAAGGGTAGTAAATCACCTGGACTGGATTTGATATACCCCAGGGTTCTGAAGGAACTCAAAAATGAAATTTCAGATCTATTAGTAAAAATTTGTAACCTATCATTAAAAATCATCCATTGTACCTGAAGACTGGAGGATAGCAAATGTAACCCCAATATTTAAAAAGGGCCCCAGGGGTGATCCGGGAAACTACAGACCAGTTAGACTGACTTCAGTACCAGGAAAAATAGTGGAAAGTGTTCTAAATATCAAAATCACAGAACATATAGAAAGACATGGTTTAATGGAACAAAGTCAGCATGGCTTTACCCAAGGCAAGTCTTGCCTCACAAATCTTCTTCACTTTTTTATAATAAACATGTGGATAAAGGTGAACCGGTAGATGTAGTGTTTGGATTTTAAGAAGGCATTTGACAAAGTTCCTCATGAGAGGCTTCTAGGAAAAGTAAAATGTCATGGGATAGGTGGCGATATCCTTTTGTGGATTCCAAACTGTTTAAAAGACAGGAAACAGAGAGTAGGATTAAATGGACAATTTTCTCAGTGGAAGGGAGTGGGCAGTGGAGTGCCTCAGGGATCTGTATTGAGACCCGTGCTTTTCAATATATTTATACATGATCTAGAAAGGAATACGATGAGTGAGGTAATCAAATTTGCAGATGATACAAAATTATTCAGAGTAGTTAAGTCACAAGCAGATTGTGATAAATTGCAGGAAGATCTTGTGAGACTTGAAAATTGGGCATCCAAATGACAGATAAAATTTAATTTAAGGTGATGCATATAGGGAAAAATAACCTATGCTATAGTTACACAATGTTAGGTTCCATATTAGGAGCTTCTACCCAAGAAAGAGATCTAGGCATCATAATGGATAACACATTGAAATCGTCAGTTCAGTGTGCCTCGGCAGTCAAAAAAGCAAACAGATTGTTGGGAATTATTAGAAAGGAAATGGTGAATAAAATGGAAAATGTCATAATGGCTCTTTATCACTCCATGGTGAGACCGCACCTTGAATACTGTGTACAATTCTGGTCGCCACATCTCAAAAAAGATACGGTTGCGATGGAGAAGGTACAGAGAAGGGCGACCAAAATGATAAAGGGGATGGAACATCTCCCCTATGAGGAAATACTAAAGAGGTTAGGACTGTTCAGCTTGGAGAAGAGATGGCTGAGGGGGGATATGATAGAGGTGTTTAAAATCATGAGCAGTCTAGAATGGGTAAATGTGAATTGGTTATTTACTCTTTCAGAAAATAGAAGGTCTAGGGGGCACTCCATGAAGTTAGCATGTGCCACATTTAAAACTAATCGGAGAAAGTTCTTTTTCACTCAACGCACAATTAAATTCTGGAATTTGTTGCCAGGGGATGTGGTTAGTGCAGTTAGTGTAGCTGGGTTTAAAAAAGGATTGGATAAGTTCTTGGAGGAGAAGTCCATTACCTGTTATTAATTAAATTGACTTAGAAAATACCCACTGCTATTACTAGCAACAGTTACATGGAATAGACTTAGTTTTTGGGTACTTGCCAGGTTCTTATGGCCTGGATTGGCCACTGTTGGAGACAGGATGCTGGGCTTGATGGACCTTTGGTGTGATCCAGTATGGCATGTTCATATGTTCTTATTCTTTAATTTGCATTTTTTTGACCCCAAAAAAATAACAGTTTTCCCATAAAACCTATCGAACTTGTCCTAAAATTTATAAAAATAACTTTTTCCCTTTAAACTTTTGGATCTTGTTTTAGACAAAAAGCGCCCAAATGAATTGCTCTGACCAATATAATAATTATCCAAAGATGTGGTCAGACCTGAACCTTCAAAACTGCATCTGTTAAAGTGCCCAGTTTACTATATCTTTTCCCTATAGACACTAGGAATGTGCAGCAGGGACGGATTCGTCCCATTTGGTATTCGTATTCGTGGGGAGCCAAATCCGTTACATCCGTTCTCGGGGGACCCCGATCCGTTCATTAGTTACGTATGTATTCGTTTCCCAACAAAGCCCTCATACCAGCCCTTTAAATTTAATTAACTACAACCCCACACCCCCACCCTCCTGACCCAGCCAAGACTTACCAAAAGTCCCCGATGGTCCAGCGGGGGTCGTGGAGCGATCTCCTGCACTCGGTCTGACGGCTGCCGGTATTCAAAATGGCACCAATAGCCTTTGCCCTCACTATGTCACAGGGGCTACCGGTGCCATTGGTCAGCCCCTGACACATGGTAGGAGCACAAGATGGCGCCAGCCGTCCATTGCTCCTGCCTTGTGACAGGGGCTGACCAATGGCACCGGTAGCCCCTGTGACATAGTGAGGGCAAAGGCTATCGGCGCCATTTTGAATACCGGCAGCCGAAAGACCGAGTGCAGGAGATCGCTCCAGGACCCCCGCTGGACCATCGGGGACTTTTGGCAAGTCTTGGTGAGGTCAGGAGGATGGGGGGGGGTTTATTCGTTAGATACGTTGTATTCGTGGGGGTCCGCCATACGTTTCGTGACCCCACAAATACAACGAATAGTGACATATACATTGCGGATTGCCAATACATCGAAAACGAATGCACACCCCTAGTAGACACAGAATGGAAGGAAAGCGTCAGGAAACCTGTATGATCTCTAACACTGAGGTACAATCACATTTTGGTTTATTCTTATGTTACTCCTGTAAAAAGTAACCATGCCTACAGGGAATAAAATAAGATAAAAAGACAACAGAAGTCCAAGCAAGTTAACCAAAGATCTAAAGTAATAAGGCAGAAGACATTGGTCGTGAAAGGCAACAGGTGAAACATTGATTTAAAGGTACACAGAGTAAAAGCTGAATCAGGGACGAGTGTATACCATGGACAACAGTTATTTTAAATTTGGAAATGTGCTTTTGTTTATACCAAGCAGATGTGGTAATGCCAATATAAACAACTTTCTCTTTCTTTTCATGTTAATATAGGCATGACATACAGGGATGTGCAGAGTTAAAATGTTTATTTTTGGTTCATTCATTCGTTTCAGAAGACACCTCCATTTGGTTCATGAATTTCAAATGAAAAAAATAGTGTATTCGTTTACCATTAAAGTATACGGGGAAGCACTGCAGCCTATTTTGGGCTCCCAAATTAGGATTTTCTCATCAGTTCTAATAAACTGGTGGGTAGACATCATCAGATTGGTGAAGGGGCAAAGGGGGTACTAGCAGTGGCGGGAGCTCTCCCAGGCATCATCAGAGGAGCAAAAAAGAAGCGGGAGTGGAAGAACACTCCAAGGCTTTAAAGGAGGGAACCAACAACAGTGGCCTGGATCCTCAAAAGCAGCGCAAGAATAAAAGTGGCACCAAGAATAGCATCATTACCAACATAGGGAAATGCAGGTAGTTCAATAAGTCCCCACAACTTCGGAATAATTTCCTGAAAGATATTCTTTTTATTTTCGTATCGGCAACTCCATTGCTTAGAAAGGCACAGATTTTAAGCAGGGTCCCCCCGTTTCGCCAAACCCGGCTGCGTCGGGAGGGACAGGCAATTTGAACCGGGGTTCATCAACTATAACATAAAAAGATATTCACAAAATAATGTAGGGGGACCAGTAATGAAAGGATCCAATGTTATACGGCATTCTTTAAAAAATGTAAAGCACACATACCTTTTCGACGCTGTGCGTACATTTAAATTGCAAGGAGAGCGGGCAGTGCAGGCAGAACTCAGCGTTTAAAGGTACCAGAAAATGGCGCAAAAAAATTTGGCTAATCACGGCACACCAGCATTACATACAACCAATAAGAAAGCACAAATGAGAAATACAGTAGAGACGGGATCTAGCAACTGAGTCCAAAATCACCAGAAGATCCTTGACTCGGGTCACCACCATTTCTCTGGTCCCCTAAAAAGGTTACAAAGGGGCACATTCGTATTCAGGAAAAACTGGAGAAGAAAAGCAGAAAAAAAAGGCAAACCTTGGAAAGAAATCATCAGTGGCTTTGAAAGACCTGTCCTACTGACTGTGTTGCTCCATGAGTAGTTTTGGTCAAAAGTTAGTCAAAAGCTGGGTACCTTGCATACTTTTGGATACATTAGTGTGGTTCCTGGATTCAGGGCCACAGTTCAGGATTTCAGCACCTGAAGCAGACTTTAAATTTGGTGTCCTCTCTCCGTGGGAACTTGTTTCCGGTCCACGGTCTGGACTTTTGAATTATGCTTCCCTAAGATTGGTATAGATTAGTGGGCAAGGAGTAGCATGAACTTTCTCCTCTCCTCTCCTCCCCTCCCCCCCCCAAAAATTTTTTTGGCAGAGGTTGGGAAAGGGGCTTTGTAGATTTTCTCTCATCCTAAACAGATTGTTGTGGATTAGCAGGAGGGAGGCTGCACCCTCTCTCTCTCATACAGACACACACACTCACTCGCCATCTTGTGCTCCTACCATGTGACAGGGGCCGACCAATGGCACTGGTAGCCCCTGTGACATAGTAAAGGCAAAGGCTATCGGCACCATTTTGAATACCGGCAGCCGACAGCCAGAGTGCAGAAGATCGCTCCAGGACCCCTGCTGGACCACCAGATTGGGATGGGTTTTTTTTTTTTATTTTAATGGGAAATGAATCCCATATGTAACTAATGGATGAATCGGGGTCCTCCGAAAATGGATGTAACGGATTTGGGTCCTGACGAATACGAATACCGAATCGAACATATCCGTCCCTGCTGCACATCCCTAATAATTACATATGATAATTTATACAACATTATACAAGTTAAAAAGAGAATAAAAAATAGAGAAACAAAGAAAATAGCAGGTTTCCATCAGTTATTTGGCACTAAGGTCAAGGTGAGTGTTAGATAATAGTACATTTTGGACGTTAAGCAGGGTCAGGCCTGTTTAGTACATGGATGGAGACCACCAGGGCTTATTAGGTGCAGTGGGGCTGCAGAAGGCAATTGCATATCTCTTAAGTATTCTGCCAAAAAAAGGTCACAGCTATGATGGGGTCATGAATGTCTAGCCTTAGATGCCAAGAAATGGGGAGAAAGAAGATAGGGAAAAAGTCTATTAAAGTAAATGACAGAGGTGAGGCCTCACATTGGATGACCCTAATCTCACTCTTTGCTTTCAAGGCTGCATGCACTTTTCCCAAGGAGAAAAATACAGATTACAAAGATAATCTGTGTATTGTAACAATACTATTCCCTTGACACAAAGTCTTGTAGACACAGGAATTTTTTCCCCTGTGGATGTGTTGCTTTTAATACATCATGCTATTTATAGCCACATGTTATGCATGTGTTGCATGTGTGGATGGCAGAGGTTCCTAAAGTAATACAAGAGGTACTCAGCAGGAGAGGAGGGGAAGAGGAATGGGTACCGCAAACTTGAGGCAAACTTAGAAGGTCATTCTTTAAAATGCAATGGGCCATTATCGCATGCGTTAGGGCGTTATTGTACGAGATAATGGGCGCATCGCAGCGGTAAAATTCAAATTAGGGGAAGGGGTGGAGTTAGGGAGGAGTTTAGGCAGGGTTAAGGCTAATGAGGTGGCGGCACCGCTGCGGGCGATAATGTTTCGGACATTATCACCGGCAGTAGCGATAGCGGAATGGTGAATCTAGGCCTTAATTTGTTGCTAGAGTGCTCAAAGGGGTAGGAGAGAAGAAATTGCCAAGGTGTGCGTTTGTTTTCAGTTTGAAGGAGAAAAGTTACCTAAAGGAGATTTTCTTTAAGGCATCATCAACAACTTCCAAGCTCTTGATGACAGACTCATCCTAATTGGAAAAGATAATTGTGCATAAACAGAAAAAAAGTAATAATGTAATTACGAGTTGCATGATTACATTTTCTAAGATTCATTCTGAGCAGCTTTTTATATTTTTGATATTTTGTAATCCACTCATTTGATTTAATGTATTTTTTTTAATATTTAGCTTGACTGACAGTTTAGAAGTAATGCAGTGCCAAAGTGTGTAAACAATCATTATGTTTGTCTCTTCCATGGAGGATATTGATGGAAAGCCTTTTTGCTGTTGACGAGCAGCAGTGTTAAGTTTTGTGCTCTGTCTGTTGTTTGTTATCTTAGAACTAGGCAGATCTGCTAGCTGGGAGGATCACCAAGGATATTTTATGAGGCCACCTGGGAATACTTGGAGTTTGGCTCTTGCATCATGTCTCATGATTCTTTGTAGCATCTTAGAGAACTGTTAATATGGAAAAAAGGGCACTGATGACATGTATTTATCATAAGCTTTTCTAAAGAAAATAAAAGGATACTTAACTGTGAAGAGCCGGCACTGATTGGTGAAGCATACAAGAATGTTGATTTCTTGCATGAATCAAGGATCTGCAGCACATCCCGAATGGTGAATTGGGTATTGAACAACTAAGTTATTAACTAACATGACAATGGAGTGAAGGGCAAGATTTAAGGGCATGTGAGAATTGGCATCAGATCTATGTACTTAAATGTACTAAAATGGCAGCCATATTACTTCTTTCAAAATCAAGGGAAAGAAAGCCCTTTTGATTTACCATAACAAAAGAGAACATGTCTTCCAGATCCTCAGCATTTTGTTGCAACTTCTAGCACTTTTGTCTGATGTGTTCTGTGTTTTGCAGTCTGCAAAGTGTTCAGCACTTGAGAATTCATCTAATGTATCTTATTCTCCAGCAAAATCAACAAGATAATTCCTGAAACATCTGCAACAAAACTCTATAATCCCTTGAAGGTCTATATCATGGATCTTCAACTTTAGTTCTCAAGGGCCACAAAACAAATTTGCTTTTCAGAATATCTGCAATGACTATTCATGAGTAAAATCAACATGTAGGACCTGATTTTCAAAAGCATTTACACACTTAAAAATGTTTTTTACACATGAAGTTAGCATGTGGCACATTTAAAACTAATCGGAGAAAGTTCTTTTTTACTCAATGCACAATTAAACTCTGGAATTTGTTGCCAGAGGATGTGGTTAGTGCAGTTAGTATAGCTGTTTTTAAAAAAGGATTGGATAAGTTCTTGGAGGAGAAGTCCATTACCTGCTATTAATTAAGTTGACTTAGAAAATAGCCACTGCTATTACTAGCAACAGTAACATGGAATAGACTTAGGTTTTGGGTACTTGCTAGGTTCTTATGGCCTGGATTGGTCACTGTTGGAAACAGGATGCTGGGCTTGATGAACCCTTGGTCTGACCCAGCATGGCATGTTCTTATGTTCTTATTTAAATCTACTTTACCCATGTAAGTGGGCTTTTGAAAATTGCTACAATATATACCACTGAATTGTCCATAGGACTGACTCGTGTAAGTACACTTTACACACGTAAATGGCTTTTTAAAATTGCTGGATATTATGTTACATTTACACATGTAACACCTTTGAAAATTACCTATTTGGTCCAAGAACCAGATAAATTTGTATATTTTGGCTACCCTGTAAATAAGAAGTGTTTGCAGCCTTTAGTGACCAAAGTTAAGCAATTTGCTCTGCTATGATCAAATACTCTGTGTATTTGAAGACAGATTTTTCTATGGCACCTTAATATTTGATGTACATTAAAACCCTGTATTTTAAATCCTGCTTTCTAGACAGTAATTTTATATTAGCATCTGCTGCTAGTGGGAGGATATTGTAGTGGGTTGGCTAATTGGTGGTTATTATTTTATAGAATACACAACATATTTATTTATAAGTGTAAAAATTTAACTTATAATTCTGAGAATAAGCAATGAAAGCATATAAGGGTAGATTTTGCATTAAGAACATATACAAAGATACTTTACCTCACATTTTCCAGTGTGAATCTGATATATCTTGGAAAATCAGAAACAGGGCTAGAGATCAGGCATAGGCCTTCAGTTATTTCATTAACCACTGTACTGTCCAACAGGCTTTTCCTTTGATCTGTTCTTTCTCTGATCTAACCAGTCTGTCTTGACTTTGGTCTTTTATGCTAATTTTCTGACCTATGTCCCAGTTTTTTCTCTGGGCTACTCCTATAAGTTCTTGTCATTTGTTGAGGCCTCAACTGTCTGTGGTAATAATAATATCAGCAACAGTTAGGTATGGTTTAGGTTGCTAATATCTTGTTTTCCCTGATACCTGCACAGTTAGCCTCATGAGTAACTGCTCGTTAATATATCTGATTGCATGACTTGTTTCTTGTTACAAACAAGCTAAGAAAAATGGCATATTTATTCTCAGAACTTATAGGCCTTATAAACAATTACACTAGCTATATCAGCGATTATCTTTGCTCCACTAATTTCTATCATCTAACAAAGTTCTTCATATTAACTAAATAACTCCTTAAATAATTTTTTCACATATATTAAAAACGATTCACAATGCTCTAGATCCCTCAATAGTTTAATAAAGAAGACTAGAAATTCCAGTTATGTTATGCTTGTATGCTAAATATTTTCATGACTTAGAATAAAAGCTAGTAATTAAAATAAATTTACTAAGAAAATGGGTATGCATAGTATTCTATAAACCACCACCTGAGGATTATTCTCAAAATATATTTATTTATTTATTTATTTATTTAACGGTTTTATATACCGACATTCATCAAAGATATCACATCGGTTCACAGCGTAACAAGAAACTAGTGCCAGTGGCGGCGCTTTACATCGAACAAGTTTAACATAATACAGTTAAAAAATATTGGAACATAATAACTAGAGCATGAGGAAAGGTAGGGGAAGTAAAACATTAAACTAAAATTAGAATAACATGATTACAAGATGGTAAAAGAAGAGAAAAAAGGGGGGGGGAGAAGTGACAGAAGAATAAAATTAGATTAGTGAATTATTGTAAGCGAAGATTGCAGGTATATACAAAATGTACAATTATAGGGAATAATATAAAATAACAATAGTTCAGGGAAGGGGTGAGGTGAGAAGATTCGTTCAAACACATTTTTTTAATGCACTTTTACTTCTTGTATTAAAACTACAGCAAGAGCCTTTTCTTTGGTGGGCCCTGTTTTTTGAAATAATCTCTCTCTATTCTGAGTCTGGAATTACATTTTTAGAGTTCTATATTCAGAAACATTTAGATGGATTACTCAGAAGTTATCCAGCTAAATGAATAGTTGGGATAGAATTTAGCCAGCTAAGGGGGTCATTCTGTAAAGGGATCGCACGGGAAAAGGGACTTTTCGTGTGTGATCCCTAAATCGGGGCGGAGTTGGCCCCGGAAGAGGAGGAGTCGTGGCGGCACCAGGGCCGATGCTGCGGACACATCACTGGCGGCGAAAGGTAAGATTCCTTATTGCCGCCAGTTTCGCACCGAATAACTACACCTTTTATGGTGTAGTTATTCGGTGTGAAAGCCAGCAGTGATCGCACTGCAGAGGTGCGATCACTGCTGGCTATCGCAGGAGTGCCCCCGCTTCGCCCCCCGCCTCCCATTACTGCCGGATTCACCAAGGTCCGCGACCTTAGAGAATCCGGGCCTTAGGGGGCATTCTCTAACGCTATCACACATGAAAAGGGACATTTCGTACGTGATAGCTAGCTCGGGGCAGAGTCGGCCCCGGAAGAGGAGGAGTCGGGGCGGCATCGGGGCCGACGTTATGGACACATCGCTGGCGGCGAAAGGTAAGATTTTTTATCGCCACCAGTTTCACACCGAATAACTACACCCTTTATGATGTAGTTATTCGGTGCGAAAGCCGGCAGCGATCGCTGGACCACCCCCCACTTCGCCCCCCCATTACCGCCGGATTTTCTAAGGTCTGCGACCTTAGAGAACCTAGGCCTTAGTTTGCTAAGGCCTAAATTTATCATTTTGCTATAAAATTGCGAATAATAGTGCCCACAATAAAAAGGGGTGTGGTTAGGGTAATTATCCTGGTACTGCATCCTATTTTACCACAACGCACATTAAATTTATCAAACCTAGCGATATTCACATCACATGCTGAGAAGGGCCCAGACAGACTTTTGTTGTATTTTGGGTTGCTGCTGGAGAGAGAGAGAGAGACACTCTTTATAAGGCTCTCATATAAGGAAACTATTTATACCATTGTAAGAGGGGCAATTAGTAACTTGGGGAGAGGTTTTGGTAGTGTGCTAGGTTTTAGGGGGCAGTTTTACATGCACAGTCAGAGGTACGAGCAGCTCAGTAGACATCAGTGAAGATTTTATGTGATTTGGAGTGATAAAAGGTACACAGAGATGAGATTTGTAGATTGTACTCTTGACCTAGCTTGATAGCAGCTAGGTAGAGATAGAGAGTGCATCAAGCTAGGTCGAGAGTTCATTGTACAAATCTTATCCTTTTATATCTTTCATCAGTCCAAATCACATAAAATCTTTATTGATGGTTACTGTGCTGTTCATCCCTCTGACTGTGCATGAAAACTGCCCCCTAAAACCTAGCACACCCCACCAAAACCTCACCCCGAGTTCAGAATGCCCCCTCTTATAGTTGTATAAAAAGTTGACTAATATGTGTGCCTCCCCAGAGGCTCTCTCTCTCTCTCTCTCTCTTTCCTCTCTCCTTCTCCCTCTCCCCTCTCCAAAACGGGATCTGCGATATTTAGCGCAAATCCTATTTCGGCAATAATGCACAGCTATCACAGGTGTAATGCCAGGAAAAATGGTGTAGTTATTTCTGGGTTTATTTTAAGTACTCCTCATTTTTATAAACTTCCCCCAAACTTCTCCCATTTGACTACATTTTTTAAATTTGCATACACATATTGCGATGCATTATCGCATGAGTTAAAGCATTATTGCAGGTGTTAGGGCCCTAACGCCCATGATAAGGCTCTAACATGATTTGATTAATAACCCCCTAAGTCTGGTCAGGCCAAAGAGCTGTCCTAAAGTTAGCCAGTTAAATGTAGCCAGCTATCTTTTAGATAGCCAACTATATTAATAGTGCAGCTGCTCTATTTTATGATAATAGTATTGTTTATTTATATCATATTTATTGGTTTTTTTTTACTGTTTCTTGTATTTTTTGTGTGTTGCTAGTATTTAATTTTATTATGTTGTTAGTTTTTATTATTTTATTATGGTGTTACATTTATTATATTTTAATGCTTGGTTATAATGTATCTGCTTTGAGCAGATTAGTAATTTGGATATGAGTATATTGGAAAATGTAATTAGATTAAAGAGACATAGATACTTTTCCAGGACACTGCTCCCAAGTTCTTCAGATTGTCATATCCAAGTTCCTTTCTACTGTAAAATAACCCTTGCTATTGATTCATCTTTTGTTCCGGTGTTGTCATCTTATTTAAACAAATATCACCTAGACATTCTAATAACCACATCACCAAGGTCGATCATACATACTGTCTGAAACAGAAGAGAAATGACTTCTTGCTCAGGCATTAATTTGGAGCAGATTTGGTTGGCGACTAAGAATAAACTTTGTGTTGGTTTATCCAGTCAGACTTCCATTGTTTCATCTCTGGCAGTGGTGGTTCATTCAACGGGGAGGGCCCTGGGTTTCAGGAATACTGACTCTTAAGATGAAGGTGTACCCCCAAGGAATCATTAACTGGATGGGATAAAATGGGGAAACAGAGAGCAGTGGGCAACACTAAAGGAGATATTGTAAGTCCTCTTTCAATGGAAAGGAGGCTTTTAACGAAGAGTCATGGGATGAGGGTAAAAGAGGGCAGATTTAGGAGTAATTTAGGGAAATATTTCTTTAGAGAAAGAGTGGTGGATGTATGGAATAGCCTCCCTGTTGAGGTGGTGTACATGAGGACCATATTGGAATTCAAGAAAACATGGGACAAGGACAAAGGTTCTCTGAAAGGCAGGAAGGGACTATATAGCTAAGCAGGAGACAGGGATAGGCAGACTGCATTGGCCTTAAGGTCTTTATCTGCCATCATGTTTTTGTTTCTATGGTACTAAAATGACAAAAATTTGAAGTTTTACTTCCAAAGTTTGCCTTCAGTTTTGCAGAAACCTGTTGTATTAATAAAAATGTGTTTGTCTGATTTGATTCTTGTATTCCTAATTTTTTGCTTTTTTATCTTGAACTTGGGATAAAAATCTGGAAATGCAGACCACTACAAGGGCCCTCTAAAAACAAGTTATATCTAATTTGGATTCTCCCCCTTCAAGAGAAAGTGCTTGGCTATAGTCAAGCATATCACTTCAAAGATAGTTTTCCTTTCCAAGATTTCATTTTCCAGATCTGAAAAAGTATGAATTCTTCCTTCTAGCTAAGAGCCTCCTGGGATTGTCCTAGAGCTGATTTAGCTAATCCTAGATCAACTCTGGCTTTGCTATCCATGATATTCTCTCAGATTTAGACTTTATTTCTCTTTGCAGTGACCATAGTGTTACATATTTTTGTTTTCTATATCTGTCACTCTCCTTTTCAAATTCTGGTACGTAATGAAAAGTCCAAGTAGCTGTTTTCTGAACTGCTGTAAGTCTAATGCCCCCTCAGGTAAACAGTAGAACTGAAAGGTAAGGGATGGGGGGAGACAACCACAGAAAGAAAAGCGGTAAATTTGATACCGGCGGACGGGCTGGTTAACGCCAAAGGATGCGGCCATTTTATAACATATATGCGTATTTGCACGCAAGATTTAAAATAGGCTAAATGTGTGTACAAGTACGCACAATTTTATATGGATGTGCACATCTGCGTGCAAATGCTGCCTCTTCCTGGTCTCTCGCCACTTTCCATTGGCTCTCAAAATCAGGTGATTCCATACATTCTGTTCCGTGTTTTTCACATCTTTGAATTTCTTGGAGAAACCGGCACAAGCAGAACACATCTTGCAATGCAGGAATTTTTCAGTTTAAAATATAAAATGTTCCTGCAGCAGCTCTTTCCTTCGGTTGGCAACAGCTTGCAGTTCCTGCCACCTCAGTGTCATTTATGTTTATTGCACAGGGCACGAGCCCAGTCTCAAACAAGGGCCCTATTTCTGGTCTCAGCCCAGCATTTGCTCAAAGGGACGGGGACTCAAATTTTGGAACCCCGTCACATAAGCAAGTCCTGGTCTTCATCAGGTCTCTCATGTGAAAGTTGAGAGTTCTTGGCAGAAGCTATTTTAAAATCTAAGTCCTACACCCTGTCTGCAATGAGAATTGTAAAAACTGTTTTAACTGAAAGGTGGGGCTCAGTTCTTTGCAGTTTGTAAAAAGAGACCTCTTTCAGTCCTGTGCATGTGCAGGAACTTAAACTGGAGAGGCTTGCTAAGCCATAAAACTCCAATATACCAAGAAAACCCAGCTAAAAAGATCCAGGAAAGATGGCAATGTACACCTTCACTAATTTATTTCAACTTCAATAATCTTTCAGTTCATTGCTTTATAGCATAATAGGAACCCATGAAGCTGCTTCTTTGGATATGATGGGGTAGATTTCCAAAAGCCATTTGAAATGTTATCCATCTAAATGGCTTAGCCGCAATATTCAGCAACTTATCTAGCAAAAGTCTACCGGATAACTCTTTATCAGGCTAGAATTTAGCCGGATATGTCAGGGGCATTCCTGGGGCGGGCGTAGGTGTTCCGGGGCGGAACCGAGCTAGTCTGTTAGGTTAACTGGCTAACTCTGGCCATGCTGCAGACAGGTCTAAAGTTAATTCAGCAGCATTGCCGTGCCACTGAATATTCCAGTTACGTTAGCCAGATAGGTATATCCGGATAATCTATCTCGCCGTTCAGCAGCTGAATATGGACCCCCTTATTGTTATGAGTGGTCTGGGTAAGACCAAGTGCAGTAAGAAACTGACCACCTGAGTCAACCACCAGTAGTCAAATGTTATGTACTGTTTTCCTCAAACTAGGGTTTAACCTAAAGCAATTTACCAAATAATCAGTGCATACAGATACAATAAAACACAATAATACATCAATTAGGGACAGGCAGAAGCAATATTTTTATTTTGAGTGGGGTTTTTTTTTTCATTGTGGGGGTGGGGGACTGTTTGCATTTCTATTTGTTAAGTGTTTATTTTAGCGTGGTTCATTTGCCTAACCAAAATAAAAATTAAATTTAAAAATTCCCAAAATAAATAAACAAACATAAAAAGCCCTGAGAAATGCCTCTCATCACCCCTTACTCCTTCTGTGGGGGTCTTCTGCCCCATCAACTCTGGTTGAAGAATGGTTCTGGCCAGCCCTCAGGCCAACGTATGCTGTTTTATGGTCGTAAAGCAACTTGGTGCTGGTCTTGGGGCTGCCCCGGTGCCATTTTTCCAGCTGGAGCCAATGGGACAGGATTGTCAGTTGACTCAATATTTCAGTTTGATTGCAAGAAACTGAACTGAAATTGACTCATTTGTCAGGTTTTACCCTTTGAGTAAAATGAATGCACATCTCTAACATCAATAATCCAAAAAATGCATCAGTTAAATAGAATTATCATAACACAATCACACCTCAATAAAGAATTACACAATTCCTTTATTTACTGAATAATTTGAGCATCTGCACGTCAAGCTTAGACAGTGTTACTGAATCTTAATTATGTAAACTCCTGGCTTCACCAATAGTTTTGCCATCTCTGGAGTAGTTCGGGAAATCTAAGTTCAATTATACCTTGAAAAGATGTTAGCTTGTTTTCCCGTGATTGGATGAATAAAGACTACCAGTCTGTCAGGTAGGACACTGTATGGAAGGAAAGGTACCTCCAATTACAGGGGTGCAAGATCTGCTCTATGACTGGGCAAATGGTGCTATAGGGGTAAAAAGGCAAGGAACATTGAATAAAGGATCAAGTCAAGGTGTTGCATTCAGTAATGTGCACGCAGCATTTCTTTATTTCATCTTAATTAAGTGCTGACAGTACCCCTATTTCCCTGCCCCCATGTACTTCGGCCTGTGTGGAAATAAACTTCTCCTTTTCTCATTAACACTGAGGAAAGCCGAAGTGTTTATGGAGTAAGAGACATTTATTACTGAGTTCTTGCATTAAAGTTCTGCTGTTTTTACAGAAGTTAAGCACTAAAGAGAAAAGAAATCTTTTTTCTCAGTTTGAAATGTATAGCACGGCAGATATGTAGCAGCAACGACAGCTGTCTCAGAAGAAGCTGTACTCTAGGGATAATAAATATCAGCCTGGAGAATCGGATCAAAAGTCAGGGATCCACTTTCTGCTCTGAGGCCAACCCCGATTGCATCTTACAAGGTTATGAAGTCCAGTTCCCAACTTGGCAGGGATTTTTCTTACAATCCAGAATATTCTGTGTATTAAGAATTCCCCTGAATCGTGCTTTCTCTGGGAGAAGGTGGGGCTGAAGAAACAAGCAAACACCCCCTGCACCTGGACCATCACCGTCTGCCACAGGGCTAGGATTCCATTCATATTTCCAAAAGCAGGTTTTCCCCAGACCAGGGCTGTGTCAGGAAAGAAAAGAGCAGCGGGCGTCAGTGCAAGGTACCGTCCCGTCCCGGCTGCCACTTGGAACACGGCTGAGCCACGGGCAGTGCTGCGCTGACTCCCATCACCTCTCGTTCTCTTGCCCCTTATCTCCCCTTCACTTTTCCCTCACTTTGAATCCTTTCCTAGCTGATGCAGCCTGTTTTTACTAGGGCTCTGCACAGACATTTTCTCTTTCTCTATGTTTTTTTTTTCTTTTATTTTTCTTGAGTTTGTTTCGTTTCGTTTCATTTATTTCAAATGGAATCCCTCCTCCCAAAGATAAACAAAATAAAACAAAGCAATTGTCCAGTCCCCTGAAAAAAGCAAACAAACAGTAAACACCTCCTGATCCTTCCCTGATGTCTCTAATTTCACTCGGACCCTCTTACCCCATCAAGCCTTTAAAATCCATTTACAGTGGTCCCTTGACTTACAAACTCAATTGGTTCCAGAGGGCTGGTTGTAACCCAAGTTAAGTCAAGACTATTTTTTCCATAGGAAATAATGCGAAAACCAATAATGCGTTCCAAACCTCCCAAAAGCACCCCTTACCTAACCATTTCTATAATAAAAAATGGTTGTATAATGTCTGTAATAACCAGAAACACCAATAATTTCCTAGTGTACTCTCCAAAAGGTTATAAAATGTGCTTAGCCTACCAGAAACCACAATTTCACCTCCTCCACCAGTTCCTTTACGATATCTGCATATGGATTATCTACTTGGGTAACATCAAGAGAACATTGCACAAATCTCATCTTTGGGTGAGTTTCCTCTCTCTGAAGATAATCAAATCTTCACAAGAGTGCACTGTTCTGTTTGTACGCCACACTCTGCATGTCAAAGTGGCATTATGGCTTTCTCTCTCTCTCCCAGGAAATATTTTGGTTGTAACTCAAAATCTGTTCGTAAGTCAAAACCAGAATTTTGTTCGTAACTCAAAATTTGGTCATAATTCAAGACCAGGAAAGTTGGTCGTAACTCAAGGGCCCACTGTATATCTTCATGGGACAGGAGCCTCTCACCTCCCATCATGTACCACTCTCTTACATGCATGACTCTGTACTGTTTTTACACTGAAATGGATCACATCTCAAGCTTTCTGAGATCACTTCTGAGATCACTTTCTTAGATCACATTCTGCCTGCTCCCTCAAGGATATCCAGTCTGTTGCAGATCCTTCTGTCATCCACACAAAGGCAAACTTTTTCTTCCAATCTCTCAGCAGTATTTCTCACAAAGATGTTGAATAGAACTGGCCTAAGACTTGATCCCTGAGTTACTCCACTAATCATCTTTGTCTCCTCTGAGTGAGTTCCATTTAACACTACCCTCTGTTTATCACCCAATGTTGCAGTCCCGGTCCGCGGACCATTCCCCCTCCCTACCTCGGAGCCGCTCCGAACAGCGGCGGTGTCTTTGAGGCCCGTTCAGGCCTGGCTGGCTCCTTCTCGCGGCGCTCCCTCTGCGAGGGAGATGCTGCCGACGTTCTCCTGCAGGCCCCGCCCTTCTAGGTGCGCACGCATGGGCTTCAAACTTAAAGGGACCAGCGTGGGAAAGATGGCTCTGCCCCCGGGAGGACGTCAGACGCCGGCTGGGATTTAAACCCTGCAGCTAGACTTACACCTTGCCTTGCAACGAGGTTCTCTCTCTCTGAGGTTGCTAGTTGCTGTCTTCGGTCCTTGATCCTGCGTGTCCCTGGCTCCTGCTCCAGCCCATTCCTGCCTGCTCCTGTTCCTGGCTCCTGACTTCGGCTCGTCCTCTGGTATCCTGCTTGCTTCCTCTCTCAACCCTTGGCTCGTCTTCGGTCTCTTCTGTCTGCCACCTGCCCTGACTCCTGGTCTGTTCCATGTCCTGCCTGTCTGCTGCCTGTCTTGATCTGGACTGCTCCGTTTTACTCCTTCCAGGAGACCTCGCCTAAGTCCAAGCGGCTCGGGTCCTCACAGGCTCCTCCTGGAGGGACCTCGGGCTTCCAGTGGTGAAGTTCCTGTTGGTCTTCTGGCTCCAAGCTCTCCTCCGCTTCACAACTTCAGGACTACTCTTCGGATTCTCGTCTGCAGGAGACCACACATAAGTCCAAGCGGCTCGGATCCTCAATGGCTCCTCCTGGGAGGATCTCTGGCTTCCAGTGGTGAAGATTCGGTTGGTCTTCTGACTTGATCCGCCTCCTGGCTACAACCTCCGCTGTGGGCCCTCTCACAATGTGCCTTCATCATCCCTAACCAGCTCAAGGGTCCACGTACACAACACCCAACCATTTTCTAATCGAGTCCACCACCATGGGACGCACTCTCAAGCTACTCAGCTTATTAATGAGCCTCCTATATAGGTCAGTATACAAAGCTGCACTGAAATCCAAGTATACCACATTTAGCGCACTCCCTTAATCTAATTCTCTAGTCACCCGATCAAAGAAATCATTCAGATTCATTTAACGTGATCTTCCTCTGGTAAAACCATGCTGCCCGCAACTCATTGAATTCTAGATACTTCAACTATCTTTTCCTTCAGTAAAATTGGAGCAGACTGGGTGGTCCAATTGCATCACCGCGCACAATCTTACAAAATTGGGCCTCCCTACGTGTGCCACCCGCATATGCACACGCGGGTTACAAGATCAGTGCACACCTCTTGAAATCTACCCCTGTCTAATGTCCAAAAATAATTGCTAAAAGCTTTGGGGGTAATTTTCAAAAGAGGTTATGCACATAAATGTAACTACTATTGTAGCAATTTTCAAAACCCACTTATTCAAGTAAAATGCATTTGCACGAGTAAAATCCAGTTTTACTCGAGTAAATGCATTCTAAAATCGGGCCCTTTATATCTAAGTTGCTAAGAGAAATTGGCCTATAACTTTCGGGTTTTTGCACGCCTTTTTCTTTCTTAGGGAACACTGTTATCAGTGCCTGATTACTTTTAGATAACAAAAAAAGACCTGATCTAAGGAAAAATAAAAAGCTTATTTCAGTAATGAAGATAAATGTGGTCTCAAAATCTTATACCATCCAAACCAGGCACTTTCCCAATCTTCATCTTTCATATAGCTCAGTCAGTTTCTTATTGGAGCTTCCAACATTCCTCTATGTTGTGATACAAGTTGTGGCAAAGAGATCCCTCCAAAAATCTTTAGCATAATATAACTTCTGCTAAGAATTCATAAAAATAGCTGTGATATCATCGATAGTATTAACCACTTTACCATTTGGTGTTTCATGCATTTTTAAAGATGAAGCCGGCCGTCCATTACTCCTACCATGTGACAGGGCCTGGCCAATGGCACGGATACCCTGTCACATGGTAAGGGCAAAGGGCCATCGGCGCCATTTTTATTAGTGGCAGCCGACGGCCCCGAGAGCGGGAGATCGCTCCCGGGACCACCAGGTACTTGTAAAAGGTTTTGGGGGGGTTTGGGAGGGTGGGGAAAGCTAAGGGAATAGTTTTAAAGGGTCGGGTGGGTTTTTTTGTTTATCGGCTCGGGTGCAGCTGATAAACAAAACCATGATCTGGCCGCACAAAAAAAAATTAACGATGTGAATCGGAACCGGAATCGGAACCGATTCCGATTCACATCTCTATCAAATATTGCCATCTGTCTTAAAGATCGCCGGCTAAGTTTATCCATTTAACTTTAGGACAGCTCTACAGCATGACCAGTGTTAGCCAGGTATATTATTCGGCTAACTCTGAATACCTGACTCCACCCAGAAACATCTCCGGAATGCCCCCATGTTATATGGCTACATTTTAGCTGGATAATGAGATACCTGGATAATCTTGCCCAAAGTTTTCAAAATTTTGCATTTAGCCAGATAACTCACAAGTTAAATGCTAAATGCTGCCGAATATGAACCCTCCATATTTTTACTGTGTACACCACTTTCATTTATTTTTTTGAAAGGATGGTTAGCAAACTCTAAATTAAATTAAACTAAATGAAACTATAATTTGGTGTCCAATGTATGTAAGTTTATCTCTTGCATATCGATTGTGAATATCTGGAAAACCTAACTGGCTGTATGGTCAGATTTGGGAAGCCCTGAAGTATATCGACATACTGTGGGTGGCAAAGCAATTCCAATAACTGAAGCTAATGCCTATGCCTTCAGTAGGTTATTATGAAAAAATATGCACTCAATAAGTTAGTAATTAGTTTCTCTGATGCAAGCCAACAAATGGTTCTTTTATGAACTGATAACTCTTTGCCATAGTGAACAATTAAGTTTATGTCTGTTCCCATCCCTGTTCTGGAGCCTGAATAAAGTCAGTGAATTAGGCCAAGTCTTCCAATGAGAAACTTATTATGACTGGATTAGAGTCAAGTATTATTGTGTTAGTAGGGTGCAAAGGATATATGGGCATAATCCAAAATAAGTTGTTTATCTGTATTTCCAAGTACCTTCTCAGCCCCCTACAATTGTAGGCAATCATCATAAGCCCCCATCCAAATATCTTTATAGCTACGTAGTTTCAAGATGCTACTCATACATGCATGTTTTACTGCAGTGCTTTTTAACACTTGCCATTTAAGGTCAATAAAAGATGTTACATCTTTTAAAAATCATCCAAAATGACATTCATCCAGCAACACCATGCTGAGTGAGCTCTAAAATCTCCAGATCTTTTATTTTCCTTGAAGTTTATTTTTTCTTGAAAACGATAAAAAGCTTTTGTCCCCAGTTAAAGATACAATGGATGTCTTGGTGAGCACTATGGATAGTCAAGATATCATGAAGCGAGAAGAACAGTGGCGCTTTCACATTTGGAGGTTTTTCTGAGTCCTGGCTTTCAGATTCCACTGCTGCCTCCCAGATGGTACACTTTCCTTGAACCTGATGAATAATGACTTTGGTGTAGTTGGGTGTGGGGGGAGTCCTAAATTGTTTGGAACATACCCCAAAGACAACAAAAAGTGTTCCATCTTGGTTGGATCTGGCTGTTTCAGGAGATCAGGGGCAGAGGAGACTGGGGATGTTTAGTATCTGCTAGGGATGTGCAGAGGGACCGCATACATTATATTCGTATTCATGGGAGGGGGGGGGCAGATACTTGCATTCGGCAAGGGGGGCCCCTGATCTGTTCATGCGTTCCATTCTTATTCGTTTCCCGGCTAAAATTTAATTAACTACAACCCCCCCACCCTCCTGACCTCCCCAAGACTTACCAAAGCTCCCTGGTGGTCCAGCAGGGGTCCGGGAGCCATCTACTGCACGCACGCCGTCGGCTGCCGGTATTCAAAATGGCGCCGATAGCCTTTGACCTTACTATGTCACAGGGGCTATTGGTGCCATTGGTCGGCCCCTGTCACATGGTAGGAGCAATGGATCTTGTGCTCCTACCATGTGACAGGGGCCGACCAATGGCACCGGTAGCCCCTGTGACATAGTAAGGGCAAAGGCTATCGGCGCCATTTTGAATACCGGCAGCCGACGGCGTGAGTGCAGTAGATGGTTCCCGGACCCCCGCTGGACCACCAGGGAGTTTTGACAAGTCTTGGGGGGGTCAGGAGGGTGGGGGGTTTGTTTAAATTTGCTCCTTTAGATGGCCAAATAATTCGGTGAAGATTTGTTGTATTCGTGGGAATCGCGATACATTTTGCTTCCCCACGAATACAACGAATATGGCCCTATACATTGTGGACTGCCAATACGTTGCAAATGAATGCACACCCCTAGTATCTGCCACCTTGCTGGCAGTCTCCCTGTGTTGGTGAGAGACTAATAGCTATGGTCCTTGGGTTGAGCCTTTGAAGGTAGTTCAGTGCTCTTAAAAGGAATCTCTAGTAATAAACCAGAACTTCCTAGACTTTTATCCTTAGAAAAGCTGTGGACAATGATAAATCACATGCAGGAAATCCTGCCTGGCTATATGGTTTACCTATGTCAAGTTTCAATTCCAGAATTTACTACTGAAGACACACCAGTCCAAACTAAATGTACTTGGGGATTAGGCATCTACCTTACAAACTACTACTATTGCTTTAGTTACAGTGTTTCTCTACTTGGTAAAATGGAGACCCTTGAAAATGTATCAAGATATAAAAAATTATGGTTTGATAATTTTCTATAGACAAAAGTTATTTCTTCAGATAAAATATGGATGTTCTTAAAATTCCACCAGAGTCAGTGCCTCCTGTATTAGTGTACATAAAACGTCAACTCAATCAGGTGGAAGGGGCAATTGATAAACTGACTCCTCACAGCCAAGGATTTGATTTCCAAAGTGATATTCAGTCCTTCATTTGTTCTCAATCTGGATAGACAGTTGCTATTCAGCTTATTGTTTTGTTTTTTTTAAACAGGGGTTTCTTTTCCTAGTGCCAAAAAATCAAGATGTTTTCAGATATTTCAAAGACTGCTGAGATGAATAGGAGAAAGCTTCTTGTACTGCGCCGTCTATTGGGTGGACTTTTTTCATAAATAGGCATGTAACTGTATCCTAAAATATCAAGGGAACAGATTTGGTTTTTGGATCCACATCATTCCAAATCTTTTCTAAGGGATAACAATCAATCTGTCCCTGAGAGCACACTGGTAGCGTAATCAGGATTAGCATAAGGAGCAGGAATTAATGGAGCCTAAGCAAGATATAAAGTCTGGGTGGTATTATGTTATTACTCATTTGTGTTTGACATTTTCTTCAGTGTTGTTTTCTTTTCTTGGGTGTCTCCCTAAATTTCAGGATTTGAATTTCATGTCATTTTTTCCCTTGTTACTTTATCGCTTTCCCTTTTATTTATTTACCAAATTTTCTGCTTTTCGTGACACTTCAAAGTGGATTATAGTTTGCATGCAACATGCTGTGATAACGTTTTGCCTAATTCAGTTGGTTCCTTGGTTATATTTGAACACTGATTAATAAAAACAAAAGTAAATTTACATTAATGTCATAATACACTTATATTTAGAAGCCTATCCCACTGCATCCAGACATGAGTATACTGTATATTGCAAGAATAAGCAGATAATACATTGCCGTTTCTCAACTGCAGAAACCTTTGGGAGAATAAACAGTATTGTTTATTGTATCTCTCTTCTTCCTTGGACGTTTCTCCTCACTATCAGAACTCATGGGAGAGTTGCGAGTCCTGCATTGCTACGTTAATGTTGTGTATTTATTTCGTGCTTGTTGCCAGGTAGCATGCACAGTAGATTTGTGCTTATCAAAACAACAGCGTGGAACCACTGACCAGCCATGAGCAAGAGCGCAAGTCCAACAATTTCTCCCTCCAGTGCCCCTCTCCCCTGGCTTCATGTTCTGCCGCTCACCATGCAACACAAGTCCTGTCGTCCATCTGCCTTTATGCTAAGCAGGACTGTTTGCCTGGGCAGGGGTAGGGAGGGGGCTCACTGCAGCGGCTGACACAGTTTTGTCAACAGAGAACAATACAGAGCAAAGTTGTGTGCATCTGTGTAAAAAGAACACTCACATGTGCCCTTGGGTTTGAGCAGAGAGATAAGTATAGACAATGTCTTTTCTTCACTGAACAGGAAAAATTGAAAACTTGACTCTCACACACGACTTGACCTGTAGGAGGCAGTGATTCTCTAATCTTCAATTGACATGTAGGTTACAGAGCTTAAGGTTTCTTATAGTGCATCCATTTGAAGGTTTATAGAAATGTGAGAAATGCATCGGAGCTGTGTGTTTATCAGACGTTAGAATTCCAATGCACATTGAGATACTCAAACCTAGCAGCCTCATAGTATGGACAGTTGATCAGGCTGCAAATGTCTGTAATCTCAAAATGGAATAAACAATTGGAAAAGCTAAGATCCATTGTGAGGAGGAAGAACTAATGATTTACAAGAAATTCATCGCAGATCCCAATACTTTTTCTGAATTTGTATAACATAAGAACATAAGATTTGCGCTACTGGATCAGATCAAAGGTCCATCATGGTCAATAATCTGTTTCCAACAGTGGACAATCCAGGCCACAAATACTTGGCACAATCCCAAAAGGTCGATGGATTCCATGCTGCTTATCGCAATAGATTTTCCCAGATCCACCTTCTTAATGGTTTATGGACTTTTCTTCCAGGACTTATCTAAACCTTTTTTAAACCCAGCTACAGTAACAAATTTTACCACATCCTCTGGCAATGAATTCCAGAGTTTAATAATATGTTGATTAAAAAAATATTTTCTCATATTTGTCTTAAATGTATTACCCAGTAATGTCATTGTGTGTCCCCTGGTCTGTATTTTCCTGGATCACCTCTGGAACCCTGTTTAAAAAATGATGTTACATTGGCCACCCTCCAATCTTCAGGTACCATAACTGATTTAATGATAGTTTCAAGATTACTAATAGTAGGTCTTCAATTTCATTTTTCAGTTCTTTCAGCACTCTGGGATGTGTACCATCTGGTCCAGGTGATTTGCCACTCTTTAGTTTGTCAGTTTGCCCTGTTACATCTTTCAGGTTCATTGAGATTTTTTTCATTTCCTCTGAATCATCACTTTAAAATATCATCTCTGGTATAAGTATATGCGTTACATTTTCCTCAGTAAAGACTGTAGCAAAGAATTAATGTAATCTCTCTGCTATGGCCTTGTCCTCATCTAATGGTCTAACTGACTCCCTCATAAACCTTTTGGAATGAATGACCTGAAAAGGTTTTTATTATGAGTTTTGGCTTCCACAGCAAGTTTTATTTTCATATTCTCTCTTTGCCTTTGTTATGAAAGCTTTGCATCTAATTTGCCAGTGCTTATGCTGATTTCTTCATTCAGATTCCTTTTTGAAAGATGTTCTTTTCATTAAAATAGCTTTTCTCACTTCACCTTATAACCATGTTGGCAGTCATTTGGCCTTCCCTTCTACCCTTACTTATGTGTGGAATACATCTGGACTGGGCTTCCAAGTTGTTATTTTTAAACAATGACACAAACAGAAGCCAACTCTTCTCAATGTTAACAATCAAAAAAGCACCAAAGAGAGGGAAATAGAATTCAAATCCTATTACCACCAAACACTATACACAAGAGACAACATCATAAGCCAAAGCTCAAGAATTGTAATCTACTGTCTTTCGCCCGCAATGGGCCTCAGGCAGTCATCAGCCTTCTGAGCAGCATTTTTGTAATCATTTATTGTCTCTTGTATTTTTACTCTTACAAACTCTATTATCCAATTTTTTAGCCCAACTTTATTAAACGCATCTCTTAAAATATCGACCAGTTGTCTCTATATTGAAACTGGAATACTTAGCCAATTCAGACGCTCATCAGCTACTCATTTTCAACTGGAGCAAATCCTCAAATTTTATCACCCAAAACGTTTTCAGTTCTCGCTTGAAACACTTTCTTTCTGTTATCTGACGTAAAGACTCTGGAAGGGAATTCCACAACTTGGGGCCTGCTGTGGAAAACATTGGTCCCTTATTTGCGTTAGATGTGTGTTCCAAGTAGAAGGCACCATTAGAAGTCCTTTGTGTTGTGATCTTAGGGCTGTTTGCGGTGTGTATTGTTGAAGTGTCACTCCTAATTTCAATTTGGGTGATAAAATTTGAGGATTTGCTCCAGCTGAAAATGAGTAGCTGTGGCTGATGAGCATCTGACACCGGGAGCCGCGACACACCTGCCAATGCTTGGCGCCACTGCCGGAGGCCAGGCCAGCAGGGCCAAAGAATGGAGAGACGCTGCGCACCGCTGCCAGAGGCCAGGTCGCCATTGGCTGAAGAGTGGAGAGATCTGTGCACCGCTGCCAGAGGCCAGGCTGGTGGGGCCGAAGAATGGAGAGACCTGTGCACTGCCGCCAGAGGCCAAGCCGGTGGGGCCGAAGAGCGGAGAGACCCTGCGCACCGCCAGAGGTCAGGCCAGTGATGGCTGATAAGCAGAGGCCAGGCTTATTGGTCCAAACAATGAGAAGAGGCTCCATGTGAGCTTGTGTGTGTGTGGTAGAATGGGTGCATGAGTGAGAGCTTGTGTGTGTGTGGTACAATGGGTGCATGAGTGGCAGCTTTGTGTGTGTGTGTGTGTGTGTGTGTGTGGTAGAATGGGTGCCTGGGTGGTGAGTGGCAGCTTCGCGCGTGTGGTAGAATGGTGCCTGGGTGCATGAGTGGCAGATTTGTGGGTTGTGGTAGAATGGGAGCAAGAGCATTTGTGTGTGATTGAGAGCTTGTATGTAAGTGTGATTGAGAGAGAGAGATTGGTCAGAGGTCTAAGTGGGTATCTATCTATAGCAGCTTGGCTTGCTCTGTTTTCCTAATAGGAGGTGTATTAGTGTTTAGGGCCTGGTTAAATATTTGTAGTGGTAAATTACTGTCTTTTCATAAGGAGGGGTATTGTGCCTGCCAGTAAAGAGAGTTTGTTTTGCTTTTACTGAGATGTCATCAGAACCAGAATATCTTTTTTGTATGGTCAGCTGTACGGGTAATGCCCTAGTTCTGCACCCATTTTTGGGGGTCGAGGGGGTTCCTGAGGATGCAGAATGTATATTTACATTTTGCCCCGTGACAGTCACGTGTTCAGTGTGTCACACATGTGAGAACCATCTGTCAGGTGTGTCCTGGCCGAAAAAAGGTTGAGAACCACTGGTCTAGCAGATGCAGTTTGAAGTAGCTGTAGTGGTTTTAGTAGACCTGAAGGCAGGCCTAGTAGTAGGAAGTTGCAGTAGTTCAAGTTTGATTATATTAGTATTTCTAGGACAGTGCGGAAGTCGTGTGTTGTTAGCAGTGGTTTTAGTTGATGTAATATTCTCAGCTTGGAGAACCCTATTTTGATGAATTTGCTTATATGCTTTTTCATAATGAAGTTCTCATCAATCTGAATTCCTAGGTCTCATACTTGTTCTGAAGGAGCAATATTAATAATTCCTAGATTTACGGTTGGCGGTATGATTATCATGTTATCTCTCATTAACCACACAGTTTCATGTTTTTTGGGTTTAGAGTTAATTTCAGTTAAGAAAGTTTTTGTTCTATGTCCTTCATGTATGTTGACAGGGATGATGTAGTTTTTTCAACTGTTTTGTTGAAAGTTATGTAGAATTGTATGTTGTCTACATATAGGAAGAAGTTGATACCTAGACTTGCTGGTAGTGTGCATATAAGCAGCAAATAGATGTTGAATAGAGTGGCCAAGAGTGCTGTATCGATTGGGAAGGTGTCAGAAATTTGATTACCCAGTTTGACTTGGAATGTCCTATCTTTTAGGAAGGAAGAGAACCATTTGTTAACATTTCCACCTATTCCAATTTCTTTCAGCTGGTGGCATAGCAGTGAATGGTCAACTGTGTCAAATGCTGCTGTTAGATCAATTAGTACCAAGATAAATGATTCATTGTTGTCAAACCCTTGTAATACCGGGTCAGTTAAGGAAATGAGCGATTTTTTTCTGAATCCAAATTGGTATGGGAATGGTATATTGTTGTCTTCTAGGTGGTTCTCTAACTGTGATAACCCTGCTTTTTCTAGGACTTTAGCAATGAAAGGCAAGTTGGATATTGTTTGGTAATTGTCCCAATCATCGATTCTGCCAGTTTTATTTTTTAGGATTGGTTTAATCACAGCTTGTTTTGCCTTATCAGGGACTAATCCTTCAGCTAGAGAGTGAAACTATGTTCAATCAAGTGTGTTTCTGGACCCAAAGTAGCATAGATTTACCAGGGGAAGGTCCTGATAGACAACTCTGATTATTTTTTGATTGAGTAACTAGAAAATTGGATCAAGGAAAAGCTCTCTATGTGATTTATTTGGATTTCAGCAAAGCTTTTGATAAGGTCCCACATAGGAGGCTCATGAATAAAATGAGAAGCTTGGGTATGGGCAGCAAGGTGCTGAAATGGATTACAAACTGGTTGACTGACAAGGAGACAACGTGTAATGGTAAACGGAACCAGCTCTGATGAGAGAACGGTGTTAAATGGAGTGCCTCAAGGATCACTTTTGGGACCAGTTCTGTGCAATATCTTTCAGGCTGATACAGTACAGTGCGCTCTGGTAGAGCGCACTGTTAACCTGCATTTGGACATGCGTTTTCGATGCGCTAGCTTTACCCCTTATTCAGGGGTAAACGTGCGTCCAACCCCCCCCAAAACTAATAGCACCCGCAACATGCAAATGCATGTTGATGGCCCTATTAGTTATTCCCGCGCGATTCAGAAAGTAAAATGTGCAGGTCAAAGGTAGCGCCGGCGCCATTTCTACAACGCACCGGGGGTCCGAGAGTAAAAGATCACACTGGGACCCTTCCTCTGGACCCCAGGTAATTTAAGGCATTTTGGGGGGGTTTGGGAGGGTGGGGGATTTATTTTAAAGGGTCGGGTGGGTTTTAGGGTTGTTTTAGTGTGCCCGAGAGTGGAAGATCACACCGGGACCCCCCCACTGGACCCCAGGTAATTTAAGGCATTTTGGGGGGGGTTCGGGAGGGTGGGGGATTTATTTTAAAGGGTCAGGGTGGGTTTTAGGGATGTTTTAGTGTGCCGGTTTTCGATTTACACGATTTACACGATTTACACGATATTTAAAAAACCCAAACTGCGACGATCCGATTCCCTCCCCCTCCCAGCCGAAATTGATCGTTAAGACGATCGATCACACGATTCACATCTCTAGTGTTCAGTTCTGGAGACCGTATCTCAAAAGGGACAGAGAAAGGATGGAAATAGTTCAGAGGAAAGTGACCAAAATGGTGCAGAGTCTCTTTCAGAAGACCTACAAGGAGAGTTTGAAGGATCTAAATATGTATACCCTGGAGGAGAGGAGGTGGAGGGAGGATATGATAGAGACCTTCAGACATCTGACAGGTATTAATGATGCACAAACTTCCAACTGTTGGAAAGGAAATGGTAGAACTAGGGGTCACGATATGAAACTCCAAGGGGGATGACTCAGAACCAATATTGGGAAATATTTCTTCACGGAGAAGGTGGTGGATGACTGGAATGCCTTCCCAGAAAAGGTGGTGAAGAAGAGAACAGTAAATGAATTCTAAAGTCCATGGGACAAATACTGTGCATCCCTAAAGGCTTGAGATTGGAAATGAAGAAAGGGGATGGTATAACATTTCTCCATGGGTAATCTGCATGGAGCAGCAGTTACTACCCTTAACAGAATGCATGGGATTAACCTGCATGGCGCGATGGTTACTCTGGTCATTTCAGTGATGGTCTTCAGCTGAGGGCCCGGCACTAGGGCTCTTTTCAGACCCTACATCCAGTCACTAGGTGTTATCATTGTGGGAATAATATGGCTCCCTGTTGTTTTTTTTAAACCAACAATGTACTTGCATATTCCGCCAATATTAATCTCAGTTCATTTTAACTGACAAATGTATTAAAGATCATTAAAAAGTTAGAGCCTGAAAATTCTTTGCTGACCTTGATTTCTGTGTGTTTCTTACCACAAAAGTTGACTCAAGGTACAAGAAGGCAGGAAAAGTAGGCATGAGATTGGGCAATCAATCTTCAAATGTGAGAACAAAGATTAGACAAATATTAACATAGCAGTGACATAACTACAATCTATTATAAAGAGGTTGCACCCTGACTGCACACTTACAGGAAGGGCAGTTTTAAAGCTATTACCATGGGTACCACAGTGTAATACCTCTGGAAATGGAGTCTTTCAAAACTGCCCACTCTCAATGTGGGTAAAATTGCAACACACATAATTTTGCCTGCATTCTTTGGAGGCATTGCCAAAGGCAGAGTTAGGGTGTAGAGGAGAAAGGCACAGCTCCACATAACTTGCTCTTGTAGTATCTTGCAGTTTGACCTATTCATTATCGATCTCAATATCTCTTCATACCCACGTGATGATGAGTTTTTGTTTGCAGCATTACTGAACATTTTTCGAGAAAGCAGAGTTGTGTTCTCCAAGGACAGCAGGGTGTCAGTCCTCACACATGGGGTGACATCATCCTATGGGGCCTGGCACAGAAAACTTGTGTCAAAGTTTCTAGAACTTTGACTGAGCCTCTCTGAGCATACTCTGGCATACAATATACCACGTGTCCATGGGTTCCCTCTATCTTATATCATAGAATTAATAAGAAAATAGTAAAGAACAAAACCACAAAGTGGAAACTCAACTCCATGTGGAGGTAGATGCGTTTCGTGAGGACTGACATCCTGCTGTCCTCGGAGAACACCTGTTACAGGTAAGCAACTTTGCTTTCTCTGAGGATAAGAAGAATGGAGGTCTTCACACGGGGGAGAATCCTTAGCTATAGACAGCTTCTCCAACATAAAAGGGGACAAACAATACAGGTGCCAATGGACGCAACAACATCATCAATGTTCTTTTGGTAACATGAAGGGGGCAGACTGAACAGAGAGAAGGGACCCTAGGCGGGAACAGAGTTGGGCTCTAAACCTCAAACAAGTTCTGAAGGACAGTTTGGCCAAACCTGCTGTCACATAATGAGATGCAAATGAGTAGATAGGACTCCATGTCACAGCTCTGCAGATCTCCTCCATGGGGACTGCTCACAAGTGGGCCACGGATGCTACCATGACTCGAACAGTGTGAGCCTTGACATGGCCCCCAAGATGCAGTCTGGCTGGGCATAACAGAAGAAGATGCAGTCTGCTAGCCAATTGGAAAGCATCTGATTGGCAACGGCAATCCCCAACCTGTTCTGATCAAAAGAAACAAAAATTTGGGTGGACTGTCTATGGGCTTCTGTCCACTCCAGATAGAAGGCTAAGGCTCTTTTTCAGTCCAAACTGTGCATGGCTCAGTCGCCTTGGTGCAAATGGGGCCTGGGAAAAATGTTGGCAGGACAATGGTTTACTTAAGATGTAAGTCCTACACCGTATTAGGAAAGAACTTAGGATACGTGCGCAAGTCAACCCTATCGTGAAAAAACATAGTCTAAGCTAGATAAGTCACTAAAGCTTGGAACTCACTGACCCTGCGTACTGAAGTGACCGCCTCCAAAATCAGACCTTTCAGGTCAGGAGCTTCACTTCACAGGAATGCAGCAGCTCAAAAGGAACTTTCATCAGCTGAGCCAACACCACACTGAGATCTCAGAACACAGTGGGAGGCCTTTGGGAAGGCTTCAATTGAAGCAGCCCTTGCATAAAACATACATCTATATGCTGTATAGAGATGGGCTTACCCTTACACCATGGTAATATGCACCAATTGCACTCAAATGAACCCTAATAGAGTTGGACTTTAAACAAGCTTCGTAGAGGTGTAGAAAATATTCAAGCAGCTTTTGTGTAAAGCAGGAGAAAGGATCTAGAGCCTTTTATTCACACCACATGGAAAAGCTCCTCCACTTCAGTCCATAAGACCTTCTGGTGGAAGGCTTTCTAGAAGCCACAAAGACACAAGACACATTGTCTGAGAGATTGAAGGGTTCTAGAATCAACCTCTCAACATGCAAGCTGTGAGCAACAGGATCTACAGGTCGGGATAGTGCAACCTGCCCCGATCCTGGGAGATGACATTTGGGGAAGTTTCTAGTCTGATCAGTTTGTGGATGGACAACTCCTGAAGGAGCAAAAGTCAAACCTGGCTTGGCCAATGTGGGGTTATGAGAATCATAGTCCCCGTGTCCTCCTTGAGCTTCAACAAGTCTTCGCTACCAGCGGAACTGGAGGATACATGTACAGGAGACTCTAGCCCCTAGGGAAGGCAAAGGCATCTGAGGCTAGCTTGTCATGTGTCCTGTATATGGAGTAGAATTGAGGAACCTTCCTGCTCCAAGGAGCCATGAACAGATCCACCTCTGGGCTTCTCCAGAGGCAGAAAATCCAATTTGCTACCCCTGGTCCAGAGAACATTCATGGGGTCTGAAGGAGTGACTCAGTCTGTCCACTATCCCATTCTCCAATCTAGCCAGATACGTGGCTGTGAACCCCATCCCATAGGAGAAGGCCCAGACCCATATCTGGACTGCCTCTTGATACAGGAGGTAAGAGCCTGAACCTCCATGCTTGTTGATGTAATACATTGCCACCTGGTTGTCCATTTGGATCAATACAGTTTTGTTGGACAGCTGACCTCTGAAATTCCACAGAGCATACCAAATTACCTGGAGCTCCAGGACATTGATTTGGCTTAATTGTTCCTGGATGGACCAGAACTCCTGGGTGCTGGGCCAAACTACATGGGCTCCCTATCCCTGGGTGGATGCATCCATAGTTAGGACAATTTGAACCCAAGAATTTGGATGGGTATCCCCATTTCCAGATTGGAATTTTCCTGCCACCAGGACAAGGAGCCCTGGAGGGATGGAGTGATTCGGATGCAATCCTGCCGATCTTGAGAGACCTGTAAGCCACCGAGATCTTAAGGTCTATTGAGCGCTTTGCATATCATCTGTGCCCAGGGAGTAACGTGATTGTGATGGCATATGGCCCAACAGCCTCGACATTTGCCAAGCTGATACCTGCTGAGTCTGTTGAGTCCCCATCATGATGGACATCAGGGTGATGGCTCATTACTATGACAGGAAGACTTTGGCCTGAGCCCCATTTAGCAGGGCTCCTATGGAGCCCTGCTACATGGGGGTGACAGGCTGATAAATTGAGGTGCTGCTAAATTGAGGTGCTGCTAAATTGAGGTGACAGGCTGATATGAGACTTGGGGTAGTTGAGACGAACCCTAGTGACTCCAATACCCAGATGGTCAAATGCATGGAATCTGCAGTCCCTGCCCGAGAGGCGCTTTTGACCAGCTAATAATCCAGATAGGGGGAAACATGCATTCCCAACCTGCAAAGGTGCACTGCCACTGTGGTCAGACATTTAGTAAAGATCCGTGGGGCAGACAGCAGCCCAAATGGCAGAACACAGTACTGGAATTGCAGTTTCCCCACCACAAATTGGAGATATCTCCGGTGTCTGGGGAAGATCTTGTTGTGTGTATAGGCATCCTTCAGATCGAGAGAGCATAGCTCATCCCTTTTGCAGGAAGGGGATCAAGGTGCCCAGGGAATCCATCTTGAACTTTTCTCTTTTTAAAAACTTGTTCAAGGTCTTTAGGTCTAGAATTGGACAGAGTCTCCCTATTTTCTTTAGAATCAGGAAGTACCGGGAGTAAAATCCCTGCCCTCTTTGCCCTGGTGAAACAGACTTGACTGCTTTGGCTGTTAAGAGGGAGGAGAGCTCCACTAAGAGCATTTCCAGATGTGCTACCGGTCCCCAATATGGACTCGGAGAGCAATTTGTTGGGGCACTCAATAGGATTAATTTGCGGACAATGGCGAGGACCCATTGGACCGGGCCATCGGTTTGCATAGAACTGCAGCCTGCCCCTGACCAGAAGATCCCTTACCATGAGTACAGTAGACTTGGCTATGCTCTCTTTTAACCAGTGAAAACCCCATCCCAGGAGTTGACTGAGGCCCTATGTTGCTTTGCGTGGCTATGAGAGGCCTTCTGCTGCTGCTGATGGGGTTGAGGTAGTGGAGGATAGTATCTCCTCAGATAGAAGAAGGACTTCCTGTGGCCAGATCTCAAAGGCCTCCTGGATGAGGAAGATGGGTCCTGAGTACCAACAGAGAGTTGCTGGAGTATCTCATGGTGGTCCCAAATTTGGGCCACTGAGTCCTTCACTTTTTCTCCAAAGAGATTCTCTGTACACAGCATGTCAGCTGAATGCTGCACCTCCTGATAGAGATCAGAGGCCTGCAGCCAGACGAGTCTGCAGGCACCAATCCCTGCTGCAGAGACCCTTGATGCCATCTCAAAAACATCGTAGGTTGAGTGGACCCCGTGTTTCCCACACTCCAGTTCCTGTGCATCAGCAACTGAAGAGTGACCTGCTGCTACTGAGGCAGCTGCTTGGCCACCTCCTGCATCTGCTTCAGGCTGTCCCATGTATATTGACCAATGTAAACCTAGTAAGCTACTATGTAGGCTATAAGCATAGCTCCCTGAATTTAACAAAAAACAGCTACCACAACAATTGGTTCTAGTCAAATCCACTCTCAAAAAGGTCAAGCACACTCCCTAGAGCATCTATGGCCCTTTGATCCTTCTCGGGGGGCACTGAGGAATGGGTCAGAGTGTGCTTGACCTTTTTGAGAGTGGATTTGACTAGAACCAATTGTTGTGGTAGCTGTTTTTTGTTAAATCTGAGAGCCTTCTGGGTGAGATATATTGCATTCACCTTCCTATTGATGGGAGGCACCGAGGGGGAGAGGTGTTCCCACATCCTCATTATTAACTCTAAAAGGATTTCATGTACTGGGACTGCCAAAATCTCCTTAGGCTTCACATACTGGAGAATATCCAGCATCTTGTACCTGGTATCTTCCTCCATCTTCAATTGACATGGGATGGCTTCCACCATCAACCTGATGAAACCCTCAAAGGAGAAGTCTCTGGGGGAAGACATGCTTCTGTCGTCAGGAGGAGATGGATCTGAGGGGAGGCCAACTGATGCATTGGAATACTAAACACCTGAACTGTCATCCTCCCAGGGGTCAAAAGGGCTATCGTCCTCACTGCCATAGGCAGGGTCGGGTTCTGAAGCACTTGGCCCTTGGCCAGCGGTATGGGAACTGACTCAACTGGCCATGTTGGTCTGGACCCTGAAGCTGCCCCTGACGCAGAGCTTCCTCCTCCAAGGAACCAGGGGGCAACCACCAGATTGGTTAGCAGCGATCCCAATACCCTGCCAGGTGCCGATGCCGTCTGGGTACTGACATTGGTGAAGGTGTCAGTAGCAGTCCAATGAACACATGTAAGGATTCAAACAATGGCTCAAACAGGGATAGTGCTGGGCCCTGTGCCCTGTTGCTAAGGGCCTGCAACGCTTTCTCCATGGCCAGCTGCACACGCTTCTCCAGCTCCTCCTCAAGATTGCTGATACCAGGACTGACTGGGAACTAGGAGGGATGACCAGATCCTCTTTGAAATTGAGAGGAGAAGGAGGATCAGTGGCAGATATTGGGACTGGTGAAGGCTGTGGCAAACCCCTAGGATCCGTGGAGGACTGGATCTCCTCACGTCAGGGTTGCTTTGGAGGCATCACAGGTGAAGGTGATGCATCCCCATGCCCAGCACTGTGCATCAATGGGGATCGATTCCGATGCTTCTTCAACTTCCCTCGATGCACAGATCAGTTCTTTCCTGGTGCCATTACCGAAGACGAACCTGATGTCTTTGAACTGTAAGAGGCAGGTGATTGCCTGTCTCCAGTGTCCCTAAAAACCTGATGGAACTGCAGCCCCGCCAATATTGAAGTCTTGGTGGCCATTGGTGTGGTTCTGAGGTACCTCGATGTTGATGCCTCCAATGTTAATGCCGATCCGATGGATCTGTCTTGCCAGGCCCAAAGAGCCATTCCATCTTATCAAGCCGGGCCCAGTGTCCTTTCAGGGTCATTGGGTGCACCTGCTGCAATTCTGGACCTTATGCGACATCCCCAGGCACAGGACACATCTATCATGGGGGTCCGAGATAGTTATTGTCCTCACGCAACAAGGGCATCATTTAAAACCAGTTGATATGTTGTCGCAAAAGAAAAGGGACGCAATTTCAAAATCAATGGTGGGGGGTCATCGATAGCCAGTGGGTACTGAGTGCACCGTCGCCCCGGGGGATCGACTGGGCAAGGAAACTTACCAATAAATGTCGAAAAACCCTGAACTGAAACGATAAGGGGAGAACCTGGGGGGGTGCCTGCATCGACTGCATGATTCCAAAGTACAACAAAACAGTGAAAAATACCACAAAGCTTCCGAAAAAGCCAAAAAGAGGCTAAATGTTTGCTATAAAACAATGGGATCCACGGAAAAGAAGAGACTGACGGGACCCCGTGTGGATGCTTGGTATACTGCATGCCGGAGCATGCTCAGAGAGGCTCAAAGTTCTAGAAAAGTTGACCTAAGTTTTTCGTGCTAGGCTCCATTGGATGATGTTATTCCGTATGTGAGGACTGCCGTCCTACTTGTCCTTGGAGAAAAATGCATAATCTCACTAGGCAGAAGATGCCATAGTCTGATGGCCCTATTTTTTCCTTCAAATTATGTTCTTTTGCCTTTTTCATACTGCCCCATATTGTACAGATTAATCAAGCACCATGTTCACCTTGAACATGTTTATATGCAGTGAAACATTTCCTCTTATTCTCCTCCTTTCTACAGTAAACATTTTTGGTTATTGTGGCCTTTGTCCAGTAGTATCAGCAGAGAAATTTATGCTTGATGTGTTGACTTCTATAGAAGTGGCACCTACTCACATGTATGGAGGCATAGGGGAATGGTTATGAATAATGGAACATTCCAAATACCAGATATGTAGAATTTGGCATGAAATGAGAATACCTCTCCATCCAGTGCTTATACATATTTTCGATAAAAATTGTGCACTTAGTAAGTACCACACCTAAATACGGGTGTGAGTTGCATGAGGAGATAATATAATTAAGTATAAACAATGCAGGATGCACGCTGCCTTAATACAAAATCATTTGTTTTAACATAGTTCAGTGTTTCTGTTTGCAGAACGCACTTGGAATTCTGTGCAAACCCAAACTATTTGTGAATGAGGCCTTTTCATATTCATGTAATGGTTGGTATGTGACTGGAAACTAATGAAACCCATGTGATTTAGAGCATGAAATAACAATAGTTTTCAGTAGACTATAGTTGGCCATACGAAAACAGAAAATGTAAGCAGTTTGTATTTCAAGAAATCCTTATTTCTGCAGCTTATTATTTCCATGTATCCTATCCTTTTTTTAAACGACCTAGATTTTTTTTTTTTATAAGAGAGATGCTAAGTTGGATAGAAACATTTACCACTTGAGCAGAGCACTGCTCTAATACGTGTTCCATGGAAAGCGGTAATCTAATGTTTTGTAAATATTATAACACAATATCTATGCTTTCATTTTGGGCTCAAGGAAAGGTGACCCAGCTCTAGACTGAAGGGGCGGAGGAGGAGGAGGCGATAGTGTGCAGCCGGCTGCATCCTGGCGGTGCGTTTTCTCCCACCGCGCCTCGCACTATCGCCTCCATAGCATCACTGAAAATGGTGGTGTTATTTCCGGCGCTACTGCTGGCGATAATGTGTACAACATTATCGTCCGCAGCAGTTCCGGCAGAACATTGTTTTTACCCCGCCTAACGCCTAATGCGGTGATTACTTACATGTGATGCATCATGTGGAAATGCATGCAAAGCAGCTCATAAATATTCAAATAGATTAGCAGAAATCACGCCACAGGATATGCATTAACCCTTATGCTAACACAAAACCACTTAACTGCCATGCAATTCTTTGAACCCACAAGATCAGCCGTATTTGGAAGAGCACCACGAATTACCTCACACCTCTGGGTCGGTGACAGTATTTGTGACATGGGCCAGTTGGGTTCAGTGTGTGATATATCTTGAAACATTTGCTAATCTAGAATTATTTATTTATTTATTTATAAGTTTTTATATACCGAAGTTTAGCTAGATTCCTTCACTCCAGTTTACAGGTCAAACAACATATTACAATTTGGGAAGCAACTGCTATAAACAATATATTACAATTAAAGTAATAACAAGATATGGAACAACTTATATAACTTATATAACATCGTCATACAAGTTATGGAACATATTCCAATTTAAGTAACAGCCGGTAAAAACAGAGTAATGGGGAAGGTAAAAGCTATAGTTGGATTATGACATCAGTAGCGAGTTGTTTATAGCCAACTTCAAGTATCGACGCCAATTAAGCCTGCAAATAAATATTGAATATCAACATTTTGAATAATAATTGAGAGTTAACCATCATCCGTAATAGACTCATCAGTGGTATTATTTAACAGTCAGTGGTTATTTATGTAGTGTGTGATTAGCCAATTCCATCTTTGAAGGCTTGCCTGAAAAGCCATGTTTTGAGTTCTTTTTTAAATGTTTTGGTGTTGCTTTGTGAGCTTAGGTACTCTGGTAGTGAGTTCCAGAGTGTAGGACCTGCTATGGAGATGACTCTGTTTCTTACGTTGGATAGTTTGGCGTATGATATTGATGGAATGTTTAGTTGTAATTTGCTAGTGGTTCTTGTAATGCGTCGTGATCTGTGTTTCTGTATGATGTTGTTTAGGGCGGTGCTTTCAATGTTGTATATTGTGTTGTGTAAGATGGTTAGGGTTTTGAATTCAATTCTTTTTTCTACAGGTAGCCAGTGTAGACTGTTTAGCACAGGGGTGATGTGGTCATATTTTCTTTTGCCGGTGAGGATTCTGGCTGCAGCGTTCTGCAGTAATTGTAATGGTCTTAATGTCGTTTTAGGCACTCCTGTCAGGAGTGAATTACAGTAGTCGAAGCTGGTGAATATAAGCGATTGTAAGAAGGCTCTGAAATCTTGGTGGTACAGTAGTGGTTTTAGTTGTTTGAGGATTTGAAGTTTGTGGAAGCCTTCTTTGATTTTTGTTGAGATGTGCTTTTTGTAGTTGAGTTCAGTGTCTATCCATATTCCGAGGTCTTTCACGTTGTCTTTTAATTGGATGCATATGTTGTCAATTTGTATGGAGTGGTTAATGTTTAATCCTGAGTTTTTTCTCTCTATCAGTATGCACTCGGTTTTGCTCATGTTTAGACATAGCTTCAAGTAGTTTAGCATGTTTCTTATTGATTCGAGGTAGGAGGCTGCAAGTATCATTGTATCTTCGATGGTGGTAGTTATTGTTATGAGTAGTTGGATATAGTCGGCGTACATGTAGTATGTGACGCCGAGGCCTGAGATGAGTTGGCAGAGTGGAAGTAGGTAAACTCCGATTTCAAGGGGAATGGCTTCTGAGGAGTGGTTGTTGAAGTTAACTTTGAAGTATCTGTTTTTGAGGAAGGATGTAAACCAGTTGAGGGTTTTGCCAGAGAGCCCAATGTTGGCTAGTTTGGATATTAGACTTTTGTGGTCCACCGTGTCAAATGTGGGGGAGAGGTCTAGTACTAGTATGAGTATATGACTTAGATTGTTGTCAAAACCTCTTAATATATTGTTTGATAGGTTGAGTAGCAGGGTTTCACTGCTGTGATTTTTCCTGAAACCGTGTTAGGCAGGATGTAAGATGTTGTTGGTTTCGAGATGTTCATTGAGTTGCTTCAAGGCCGCTTTCTCCGTCATTTTAGCGAGAAGGGGTAGATTTGAGATTGTTTAGATCATCTGGCTTGAGGTTCTTTTTTTTTATTATTGGTTTAATTGTTGCAGAATTAAATGATAAGGGAATAACTTTAGAAGACCCTTAACTGCTGTGTGTTAAAAGTAACCATTTTAATGACTCCAGTGTGGTTACTACTAGTCACCATGTGCAATTTTAAAATATTGCACAATACATACCAGGCGTGGTTCTCATAGTCCTGCTGAAATCTCTTAATGGGGAGCCTCATCTAACTCCGCACTTCTTGACACACCTGGCATGTGCAGGTCAGTTGTTTTACTAACAGGGCATTTGTCAGAAAATGCTGCACCTTGGTAAGAATTTGTTTTATGAATGCAAGTTATGCTTCAGTGCATTGTTTTGCTCTTTATGTATATTGAGTGTCTACACAAGGCCATTTCTATGGATTCTAATGTGACATCAGCTTGAAAAATGGGCCTTCATTGTTCCAAAGTATTGTGACTTTGGAGATTAGGATCACAAAATATGTAAGGCCCAGGAATGCTCTTTTCAGAAAATGTCAGCTTCTATTATTCGCACAGGTGGAGTCTACTGTACCTTCAGAAACGCTTCTAAGGAAAGGAAATCTAAGAAAGGCAGGTTTAAGTGAAGACCAGAGCATAGAGTTACTGTCAGTATTGTAGAAATCAAATCTGTTCTGATACTCAGTTTTTAATCTGTCCTATCTGTGTTGGGATTTAGCCTTGCAATGGCAACAATAGTCATAAAACAGGACCACAGGAAAGAGCGAGGCACACAAATTTAAGGCAAAGAGATTCCGTTTAATGTATCGGACACCAAGCAATGTTTCAGAGATGTCGGCCATGCTGTTTTCTTAGGAGTTTAGGACATTTTTTGTCACATAAACAGTGGCATCCAACATTATATGCATGGTCATTAACTTACAAATTATCAATAGGAAAACACTGTATTGGGAGTGCTTATCAAAATATTTTCTGGCATAAAATAGGTGGGATGCTTGATCAAATACACAAAATTCATATTTATCACATTCTGTTATCAACGGATGGGTAGGAACTCAATCACACACGGGCCGATACAGTACAGTGCGCTCCGATGGAGCTCACTGTTAGCCCGGGTTTGGACGCACGTTTTCGACGCGCTAGCTTTACCCCTTATACAGTAAGGGGTAATAGTGCAGCAAAAATGCGCGTCTAACCTCCCCGAAACTAATAGCACCCGCAACATGCAAATGCAAGTTGATGGCCCTATTAGGTATTCCCGCGTGATACAGAAAGTAAAATGTGCAGCCAAGCCGCACATTTTACTTTCAGAAGTTAATTGCTCTCGGTGATATTAAGTCAGAGGCCCCAAAATTTAAAAAAAATCAAAATTAAAAAAAATACATTTTAAATCGGCCGTGCGCACGTCGGGAGAGCGGGCGCTCACCTCGGAGCGCCCGCTCTCCCGCGGGTTTTACTATATCGGCCTGACAGCCTCCTTGTCTTAATTGGAAGCCCCTTTTTCAAAATCTATTATAAGGTGAATTTTAAAAGCCAGAGGTGCACCGAAACTAGAGGATGTATGAATATGTTGGGCTGACGCTGACTGGACAGATTTTAAAAGCCGCCCGGATACGCGTGTACATGCTGCTACAAGCTCAAATGAAACGTTTCCAAAAATGGAGCAGAATGTAGGTGTGGTCTAGGCGGGGCATGGGCGTTCCAGGATTTTAACTGAAAATTGCATGTAAATTGATACCTGAAATTCTTAAAACTACCCAGTGGTACCTTCCACCCCCATAGGATTCAGAGACCTGTGGTACTTGGGAAAACTACTGCCCTCTGGGGCAGTTAAATACCTACAGTAACTTCTATGTAACTCTGCTTGAGCTCAGATTTGGAACGGCGAGTAATTAAATCCAAATTTAAAAATATTAAAATAAAAAAAAGAACCCACCATGTGATGAAGTCCTTCAGAGCGTTCCAGTCAGCGCATTCATTCCGTGCCACATGGTCAGATGTCATTGTTTACCGTGTCATTTTCACCGTTCTTTTTTGTTTTTCATATTATTCCACGATGAGTGGGGTTATCTTTCCTAACCCAGTCAAAATCCCTCTTTTCTCTTTTTGGCCAAAGACCTCCTGAACATCTGCTTTTTAAGAAGTTGCTATTCAGGTTTTTTTTCATTATTTGTCATCCAGAATTTGGGTTGAAACGACCTCCGTGTCCCTAATTTATTTCAGTAACACTGCTCTTGGTAGCTGTTTCAAAGAATAGCTTTCCTTTGAAAATAGTCTGTGAGGGGCTGCAGGTTAAAAAAAAAAGCGCTCGTGGGTTTTTTGAAATAAAATCTCTGTTGGCTGTTTCCCTACCAGAATACCTCCTTCCTGCATGGCTACAAATGTGGGCTCTGTGGAAGCCAGCCCATACTTTTACCCGGGCAGATGAAGGCAACCTTCAGGGATGTGAGGACAAGGAGCTCCTCTTCGATTAATACGACAAAAACTAGAGATCAATATACTAAAATGAAATACTGCTCGCTCTGCTCTTCAACTTCGGGCCAAACGTCAAGCATACATAGAGGTTCATAGAGCTTCAAGCATTCCACATGCTCGGTGGTAATGTCCCAGGGTTTCCTCTCCCTTCTCTTACCTTTCAGCACAGCTGCAAACATTCCTTTAGGGGAGCACACAACTCATTTATTTCTGTCAACAAAATATTCAGTACATAATTTTCACATGCATCAGGGGATTTGACTACTAAGGTCACACACAGATTATTCACTATCACTTAGGAGCCTTCCGTGTTGTTTTGCATTCACGGGAGGATTGGCCTTTTATCAAGGGATGTTCTTGGGCCCCTTTGTGTTTTCCTCTCTTGTTAATGAGGCGGAAACATGCTATTGTTCTTCTAGGTGAACTTCAAAAACAAACTTATAGAAGAGTAGACAGTCACACACATGCAAGGCAGATAAGAATCTCAGCAGGAAAGTTATTTGAAAATGCCATGGGCTTAATGTACTATCAGCCGCGTGCGTAAAAAACAGGAGATCTGCGTGTGGCCAGGCCCTGCGTGTGCTGAACACATTTTTGAAAGGGCCCTGATACGCGCAGAAGCGCCAGGCCATCAAAAAGGGGTGTGTGGGGCAGGAGCCAGACGGGACAGGCCGGGGAAGCGTGCGCAGGCAGCCAGTCGGCGTGCGTAACTTACTTCTGCTTCGAAGGAGCAGGTAAGTTATAAAATTTAAAAATTTAGGGTAGGTAGGTAGGGGTTGGGGTCGGGGAGGAGAGGAGAGGGGAAAAGGTAGGACTGGGAGGGAACTTCCCTATATCCCTATCCCTCCTTAATTGGAGCGGACTGGGAGGGAACCGCATGTTGGTTTTTAAAAATCCCCCCCACATGCGCGAGTCCTAACCCATCTGCACATGCAGGCATGGTATTTTAAAATCTGGCATGCATGCACGTGCGGGGACCGGATTTTATAACATGCACGCGCTGACACGCGCACATATTATAAAATAGGCGCGTTCTCGTGCGCACGCTGGCAACCATGTACGCATGCACAGACGTTTGAAAATCGTCCCCTAACAGAAAATAACAGTAGAAGCAAATGCTGCTGAAATATGAAATAAACAGAAATTAAAGACATCAAAATAAAACATTTAGACAGAACTCAAAGGAGTTCAATAAAGAACTGGGAAAGAACATGAATGCAGTGAAAATACCACCAATGAAAGCTGAAACAGAAACGTTTTGCAGAAATGATTATGAGGATCCTAGAGAGCACAACTGAGAAGGTATCCGTCTTACTGAAGAACATGGAAATGGCAAAGATGAAAACGATGGACAAAAGAACTGGGAATGACGTGAAGAAGAGCCCTGGCCCTGATGAAATACCCACCTCTTGGCTGAAACCTTCAACATCCCTCCATGAAGACCTCGTAAATTGGAAAAATCAGTTGATCAGATACCCAGAACGAACATCACAATGTGTAACAACATGAAGAATAGTTCTCTTTCCAAAGGGAGACCCAAGTAAAATCCACAAAATCTACCAACAACAATCTACAAGCTTTTCATTGATTCAAGAAAACTAGACGTTGTGGTAAAGGAAAAAAAATACAATGGCATTTCTATGGAAATGTCTGTTTCAAGCGACTATTCCATGCAAATTAGAAGAAAGCGAACATCCTTAAGTACCAAATGATGCAATCAGAATCCAAGAAAAATGGGCAGAAAGATACAGAACTAATCCCAATTCTGGCCTGATTAAGAACAATTTCTAAGCACATCCTGATGTGTTGCCTATGTATATTTCATGTTGGGATCGATATTCAAAGCCATTTAGTATGATAACTCACAAGTTATTCGCCTAAATGGAACATTTTGGGATATTCAGCCACTTATCTGGCTAAATTATAGCCAGATTAATCATTATCGGGCTATCATTTAGCCAGATAAAAAAGAGGCTTTCCGGGGTATACCAGGATGTGACAAAGTTATTTGGCCAATTTAGCCAATTTTCAGCCACAAGTACTAAGTACCTGATTCACTGAGGGTTTTTCCCATAGACGCAAAATGAACTTGGCCCTAAGTTAGCCGGATAATGTGAAACCTGTGAGGGGTGCAGAGGAGGCAGTATTACTATTTTTTGAATAATCTGTGTATGACCTTAGTAGTCAACTCCCCTGATTCATGTGAAAATGATGTACTGTACATTTTGACAGAAATAAACGAGCTGTGTGCTCCCCTAAAGGAATGTTTGCAGCTGTGCTGAAAGGTAAGAGAAGGGAGAGGAAACTTGGGACATTACCATGTGGAACCTTAATCGATCTATGCTTGCAGTATGGCCAAAAGATGAAGAGAAGAGAAAGCAACGATTCATTTTAGTACATCCGTCTCTGTTTTTTCTCTGTATTAGTCTGAGAGGAGATCCTTTTCATTATATCATTTTAGTAATTTGATTTTAATTAAGGAGAGTGTTTTCAGTGGTATTTATCCAGCGAAAATGGCTTTTCTAAACGTTACCTTCATCTGCTTGGGTAGAAGTATGGACCGGCTTCCATGAAGGCTGTGTTTTTAGCTGGGCAGGGAGGAGGCAGTAGTAGAGCAGGTGGTAGGGAAACAGCAAAGGTAGATTTCATTTTCAAAACATTAGGTGCTGTTTCACACAGATTTTGACTGAATAGGAGGAAACTGCTGAGCAAAAAAATAGGAAATTAAAGAGAATATAGGATTTAGAGAAAACTTGACTTATGCAATAATGAAAATACATTTCCTTCATCCCCTTTTCATTCTGGGCCTTGCCCTCATTGTCTTATCAGCAACCCTGCATTTCCCAAACACATGCTTACTATTTACTGCCCTGAAGCTTGCCCCCACTCTATCCTTCCTAGGATAACTGAGATCTTGACAGCTCAGAACGGACCACACATCTCAACCTTGTACAGGATTAATTTACTATTAGTGTAGCCCCCACCCAGGGATGTGGATTCACCCTCTGTGAATACACTTGAACAAACAAATGTGATGGGGTCAGGAATTCAAAGACTGATGTTTAAGCCATTCATAACCAATTTGGACCTAGATTCATCAAATTGCTATATTTATCATAAGACCATGGCACATTAGCAGGCGCAATTAAAAAAAAGGACGCTATGCAAATTTTTGAGATTTCGCATCGTGTAGATAAAAGCCATAACCGTGATCATTTTTTGTATTGCAGAATGGCTTATCACGATGTGTGACGCAATAGTGCGTTGCGCGCCGAAACAGGGAGATATGCCCACAAGTCAGGCCGATACGCTCAGAATGGGTTTTAAAAGCCACCCGAGTGCACGCGTATCTCCCGCTATGCGCACATGTGAAAAGTATTGAAAAAGCGGCAGACCGTAGGCATGTAGGGGAAGCCAATAGATGTGTACGTATACACTTAAGCACACAATGCGCGCCGGGGTCCCCTACTTTGTAATTTAACTACTGCTATGGATGGCATGTAGGGCATAAAAGAGTAAAATCTTAGTTGCTCAGGATAATTAAAAATATAACGAGAGTCTTGGTAGATAATTAAACAACGGCAGGGATATCTTAATATAAACCTAGCCCCTCTCTGCAATACTTCTGCTCTCATTGCTATAAATGTTTTCCGGCGTAACTGAGTGGGGCGGGCAATATCTGGAAATATTCTTATACTTTGTCCATAGAACAATTTATCCTGATTTCTGAAAAATAATCTCAAAATTGAATCTCTCTCTGTAAGGAAAACAAATTGGACTATTAATGTAGCCCTAGACGTAACATTCATCTCATAAGATTTTTCTAATATATCAGTTAGATTTATTTCAGTTTCTTCTTTTGAACTATTTAACATCTCACCACTCTGAGTTGGCAAATAATATATCCTTGATAAAGCAGCAATAGAAGAATCTGCATATTTCAACACATTTTTTAAATAACTGCGAAACAAATCAATTGGAGAGATAAGATTTATCTTTGGAAAATTAAGAAATCTTAAATTTGAACTTCTAGTCTGATTTTCAATACTCTCTATTCTATCCATACAGAATTTCTCTGATCTTATTAAACTGGATTCTTTATTTCTTTGGAAATATGTTTGTTTATTGATATCCATGTTTTAATTTTTGACTTATTCTTATATATTATTTGAAATTCAATAAAATATTAATTACAAAAAAAAAAAGAGTAAAATCTTGATTAGTCAGCGGACTATTATGGGTTGTGGCTAACAGGGGAAAGGAAGACAAAAAAAACTAGGGGGCTTTGGAAGTTCTATATCTAGCATGGGTGAATTTGGGAACAAACTGGTGAAACTGGCAATGACATTGACACACCAGAGTAACCAAATACACAAATCTTTAGCATGCAGTGTGTTTTATTCATACCAAAGAAAAAAAAATAAACCTTTATCATTTTCACCTTCTTGTTACCCTCTATCCCATCCATAAAGTCTCCCCAGGATTTGCATGCACATGTGCGCCCATATCAACTAAGGCGCACATGTAGATGCGTTCAGCCTATTTGATACCATGTGTGCATATACATGTATATAATAAAATGGCCACATCCATTATATTAAAGACACGTATATGTATGTGTGGTTTCAAATAGGCTGAAAACACCTATGGGGTAGATTTTAAAAGGGTTACGCGCGTAACCCTTTTAAAACACCCCTGCGCGCGCTGAGCCTATTTTGCATAGGCTCAGCGGCGCATGCAAGCCCCGGGACGTGCGTAAGTCCCGGTGCTTCGCTAGGGGGGCATGTCGGGGGCGTGTCGGGTGGGCGGCTCGACGTTCGGGACGTTCCAGGGGGCGTGTCGGGGGGGCATGGTGCTGGCCCGGGGGAGTTCCGGGGGCACGGCTGAGGCCTTCGGAACAGCCCCCGGGTCGGGAGATGACGCACCAGCAGCCTGCTGGCGTGCGCGAGTTACGCCTGCTGGAGGCAGGTGTAACTTTTACAACAACGGTAAGGGAGGGGGTTTAGATAGGGCCTGGGGTGTGGGTTAGGGAGGGGAAGGTGTGGGGGGGTGGAAGGAAAGTTCCCTCCGAGGGCGCTCCGATTTCAGAGCGGCCTCGGAGGGAATGGGTGGTGCGCTGGGCTCGGCGAGCGCAAGTTGCACAAATGTGCACCCCCTTGCGCGCACCGACCCCGGATTTTATAAGATACGCGCGTATCTAATAAAATCCAGCATACTTTTGTTTGCGCCTGGTGCGCGAACAAAAGTACGCGAGCGCGCTGTTTTTTTTTAATGTACCCCTATATGTGCGCCTTATTTGAAATGTGCGCACAAATCTACTAGTACACTACCCCAATACAGAATATTTTGGAAGACAGGACAGGTAAGAAAAGGTATTTTATTTGGACCAGCTCTCTGGGTGTGTTTTTGGGATCACAGTATTATCTGCCTTTATAGCTGCAACCCACGATAACAGCTGCTAACTCACGATAAAACCTTTTCCCCCCGCTACCACTCCAAAAAAAGGTGTTGTTATTTCCGATGTAAAATCCCTCATTAGTGTGCGTAAAAGTTTTGCAGCATACAGTAGGAGTCTCTCATTTGCATAAAAAGCTAGGTTTTGCATATTGATTTATCAAATTTGCATGCAAACGTGAGACGGGATAAAGATTGCTAATTTATCGCACATTAGACCCCTTTTATCACTCACTGAGGCCCTAATGCGACTTGATGAATGATCCTGTTGGTTTGTAATCCAGTGGTTTGTGGGTGATGCAGAAATATAACTATCTTTTAAGAGGTGAGAAGTGTCCCAATAAAAGAAATAGCAGGTAGGATATTCACACAGAGCTCCGATCCACTGTCTATTCCTTATTAATACTCACAAGGCTTCTGAATGATTTGCTGGTCTCCACCAAGCTCCAGGGTCTCAGTAATTTCTTTCTTCAGCTCTGTTACACTGTCTGTTCCCTTATTTAGATTCTCCAAATCCAGCGAGAAATCTCACTGTTCAAAAACCTGACGTGACCAGTGAATTTCTCAGAGACAGCCTGTTGTAAACTCTCTGTTATTCTTCAGCTGCTCCGAAAAGCAGGAAATTCTGTTTCTCTCTGTTTCCCAACTGATTTCCTCTAGAAAAACAAAAACTCAGCAGGCCACATTCAAAAGACGCTCCTCTTTCTTATTGGTTCATAAAATCAGGTCTCCTGAAGCACGGTGCAGCCTTATGACGCAATGTCAGGTAAGAGCAGCCATGTTGAGTGGGTCAGCAGCACTCAAGCTCTTTGACCTTCCTTCTGTGTCAGAACCTAGAGAGCAATGTAGGAAGGAGCTACATTAGCATTTATAATCCCACATCAAAAAACATTTGGTCCAATATATGATCATTATCATCATTTTTATATATCTCACCTTCCTTTGCAAAGTGCTCAAGACAACTTCCAACATTAAGCTACACACGTTTGGATAACTTAAAAAAACCTAACTGCTTATATTCAAATGTGGCCCCTCCCCCCCTTGGTCTGAACTATGAATTACCCCATGCTTTGGGTGGGCAGTACCACATGAGAAATTATATTTACTAATATGATTTCTCTTCGGGGTCGTAACCTAAGTGGGGGATGGGACAGTGGGCCCTGGTCACCCCGATACCTCAGTTCTGTGCCCTTCTCAAACAGCCTCTCACTTGTGGCACCACAGACCAGATGAAATCATCACAGCAGAAGAAAACAGTAATTAACCCTTTTACTAGTAATGTATAAGTAGACAGTAAATCCAACCAGAACATTAAATGGGAAAAGTACAGTAGTGAAGTATAATATAAACTTGCAGGTTTCTTAATTTAAATAAAAAACAAATAAATAAAATAAATAGGTTTAGATGACTTAACTCAGTCTCTTAGGAGGGCGATCCAGCCATGTGTTCCTGGGCCTGGATATCTCTGGAAAGGAAGTCTTTCAGTCTCTCAGCTCCTGGTTCCTCTGTTCCTTGTTGGGATTTTCCATGTAGTTTGGCTATGAAGCAAGAACAGCAGTCTGTCTCTCTGTTTCCTCAGAGCACAGACTTCTATCTCTCCCTCTTGATAATTAACCCTTCAGAAGAAGAACTGATTGCAGGGCTGCCAGATGCACTCCTTTCTTTCTGGCTCCTGGTTCTAACTCCTGGCTATCCCTGCTCTGCTCTGTGCCTTTTTTTTGTTTTACCTTACATGGTCTCCCAGCATTCCTTTGGCTTCCTCCTCTGCTGGCTATGTGGTGCTGTTCTCTGGGCAGGCTAAACAGTGAAACTCTTTTTCCAATTTGCTCAGACTATGAGTGCTGGATACTGATTCTTGCAGAACATTTGTCATTCACAGGAGAGCACAGAGGGTTTTGATATACTTTTATATTCCTTCACATGGGCTGCAGCGGCTTGCAGTCTCTGCAGGGCTAAAAACCTCTTCTTGACAGGTTCAAAACACATAGATACAGATACAGCTCGCTCCACACTGTAAGGCTCCAATACATGACAAGCTCGTGGGGGCAGGAACCTGGTCTATAGTAGTCTGCCACACAAACATAGCCGGTTAGGTTTTTAAGATATCTGGCTACATGTAGCTGAATACCTTTAGGCAAACATTTCCTTTACGCTGACGACATCCAAATCGTGATACCCATTAAAGAGTCTTACACAAAAACACTGAATCACTGGGAAAACTGTCTCTTCGAAATTAAACGCCTCCTATCTAACCTAAACCTAGTACTAAACTCCTGTAAAACAGAACTACTATTCATCTCCTCAGATAACAACAACTCCATCTCTAATCTTCCAACCACCCCCACTACTACACATGTGAAAGATCTAGGAGTGTTAATAGACAACCGGATGAACCTTAAAGCTTCCATCAACAGAACCACCAAAGATTGTTTCTATAAACTTCAAGTTCTGAAAAGAATTAGACCACTCTTCCACACTCAAGATTTCAGAACCATCCTTCAAGCTGTCATTTTCTCTAAGATCGACTACTGTAACTCTATCCTTCTGGGCCTACCCTCCTCCTACACTAAACCCCTACAGATGTTACAAAACGCTACGGCAAGATTACTGACAAATTCCAGGAGGAAGGACCATATTACTCCAATCCTAAAAGATCTCCATTGGTTGCCGATTCATTTTAGAATCCTCTACAAATCTCTTTCCATAATACATAAAACCATTCATCAACACTCCCCACTCGACTTACAAATCCCTTTCCAAAAGTATAACTCCTCCAGACCAACCAGAGACGTACTCAGAGGATCCCTCCAAGTACCCCCAGCCAAAACTACTAAACACATCACTCTAAGAGATCGGGCCTTCTCAACAGCCGGCCCCCTTTTATGGAACTCCATCCCACCAGACCTCAGACAAGAACCCAGCCTCCCAATCTTCAGGAAAAGACTTAAGACCTGGCTGTTCAAAAAAGCATTCCCGGACACTGATTAACCCTTGCAGCCTGTTGAACTACCTCCCATTGTAAAAATGTTAATTTAATGTAAATATCTTTATCTAATGTTATCCTCTCCCTTTCTTCTCTACTCCCAGTTCTAGTACCTTGTTATTTGTAACTGCTTCCTCCTCACTAAAAGGTTACTCATTTGTTCTTTGTACACCCCTGTTCTATGTAAACCGGCATGATGTGATTGTATCATGAATGCCGGTATATAAAAATTTTAAATAAATAAATAAATAAGTATATTCAGAGGAATGTTATCCTGATAATTATCCAGGACAACATATCTAGCTAACTTTAGCTGGATAACTTGTTCTTTTGCTGGGTTACTGAATATAGACCTCCTTATGTTCAAAATAACACACTCAAACAAGAATACTAAGAACATAAGAAGCTGCCACACTGGGTCAGACCAAGGGTCCATCAAGCCCAGCATCCTGTTTCCAACAGAGGCCAATCTTAGTCACAAGTACCTTGCAATTACCCAAACATTAAATAGATCTCAAGCTACTATTCCATATTGATTAATAGTAGTTTATAGACTTCTCCTCCAGGAACTTATCTAAACCTTTTTTAAACCCAGTTACACTATCTACCGTAACCACATCCTCTGGCAATGAATTCCAGAACTTAAATATGCACTGAGTGAAAAACATTTTCTTTGATTTGTTTTAAATGAGCTACTTGCTAACTTTATGGAGTTCCCCCTAGTCCTTCTATTATTTGAGAAAGTAAATAATTGATTTATATTATCCTGTTCAAGTCCTTTCATGATTTTGTAGTCCTCTATCATATCCCCCCTCAGCTGTCTCTTCTCCAAGCTGAACAGCCCTAACTTCTTTAGTCTTTCCTCATAGTCTTTCCTCTGACCCATCTCACCTTATGTACATTGTTTACTGTATATTGTATACTTAGTTACCTCTATTTAGCTATTTATGCTTAATCTCTGTATCCTTTGCCAAGTTCCGCTGCCCCCCCCCCCATATTATCTGTTATCTTGTTATCTTGTTTCAATGTAAACTGCCCACTGAGGCGTCAGTTTGAGTTCCTTGTAAACCGGTGTGATATGTATATTATACAGGAACATCGGTATATAAAAACTATAAATAAATAAATAAATAAATAAATAGGGGAGCTATTCTATGCCCTTTATCATTTGGCTCACCCAAAGTATAAGCATCATAAAATTACCAGCAACATATGAAAGAAACATTACCTAGAAAAAATTCATAAATTACCAAAAGATTGTGCTTAGTTATCCTTAACCAGAACAATAACCCCACAACCATCTCTCTAGGCTTCATCATAACCCTCCAAGGCCTGAACAACAAAACATGTTTTAATATGTGTTAAATTATTCCACATCTCAAATGAAACGAACATCCCTGGGTAACAAGTTCCACATAATTGGAGCATGGCAAGATAATGTGTGCTGCCTCGTAATTGATGGATTGGCCATTTTTGCAGAAGGTACCTCTGATAATTCCTCCAAGGCCGTTGTGAGAGAACATGTAGGGTTTATGGCTAACCATGCAAGGTAACTATGTTCAAAGGTACAGAACGATCATGAAGGTAACTTTGGTGTTTCACATAGGATTATAATAAATACTAACGTACTCTGGAAATTCTGCTGAGGTCCTGCCTTTTATTTCTGAAGAATATGCAGTTTGAGGAGTTCATTTTGTCTAGCTTCATGTATCCCTGCTGAGTATTATCATCTGAACTTTAATGATATTTGCATGTACCATTTTCTTTCAATTTTGTAACACAGTAGATGATGGCAGAAAAAGATCAATTCACCCAATCTGCTCAATTATTCCTGTGCATCCTGCCCCTTTTGAAAAAGTTTAGGGGAATGAATTCCTTCTGTGGTGTCCTTTTGCTCATATATTCTGTCATAACCACAGTCACTCCTAATACATTCATATTTTGACATAAGACATTCAGATTCCAGGTTCTAAATTTCTCAATGGTCTCCCAGTGCGATAATCATGTTATTAGAATCTGCAAGTAGCCGCTAACTACATAGCAGCTAAAGGCAGTAGAGTTATCTAACCATATTAAATATACATTTTCTTCTTTTGGTTTGCTTTCCCTTTTGATGGGTAAATCTGGGATGAACAAAATATCCTAAATAAATCTCAGTAGAGGAAAAGCACATCTTTTATTAATATGATAGCGTATTTCATTAGAATGCCTTTAAAGGCTTCCATATGCTTGATCTGTTGCTAATTTGCCCATCAGCTGTACTCAAATAAAATTTTATTAGCAGTGGAAGAATGAATACACACATTCTTGAGGAGCAAGAGTAGGAGACTTTTAAGAAAATGTTAAAACGAGTGGAAAGAAACTAATGTAAATCCCCACCAGTGGGAGGAGCCAAATAAATAACTCCACTTCTCTGCTGTGTGATTTAGGCTGAACATGTGTAGCCCGCCCAGGTGGGGAAGAGAGGCTGGACAGAAAGTAAAAACAAAGAAAATAAACACATGTACTACTATTGCAAGTAATGCAAACCAGATCAGTGCATCCACGTTTACATAACGCATTTAGATTCTTATACTAAATATAAAACAGAGGGATATGGTATTATAGTAAAAAAAAAAAAAAAATTATTGGCATTGGAAAATTAAGAAAATTGGAGGATAACTTTAATAGAACTGTGTGTACCCCCACAAACGCGTGTATATGATACGCGCAGGTTCTAAAATATGCGCAAATGTACCCGGCAACATGCAGACACATAATTTTAAAAAACGCGCAAATACGTATTACACTTATCTGGATAAATTCTGATTTATCCGGCTAAACAGCGGCACTTATCGAAATAAATTCCAATTATCTGGGTAAGTAACGTCAAAGCAACTACTTGCCAGATAAGTCTCAAATACAACTACTTATCTAGCTAAGGCCAGGATTCGTCAAACTATCGCATATGATAGCAAGAGGGGCGTGTTTTACGGTAATAGCCTATTTATCGCAAAGAGCGCTATCTTAGTGCTTTGCATAGGTATTATCACAGAGTGCAATAACTTTTTCGTACTTTGCGGTACGTGCCACAATTGTTGCAATTCCTACCTACAACCACTGGGAGGGGGGAGAGAGAGAGTGCGTGAGAGCCTAGCTATAAGGCCCTCATAGTAGTTAGGTATTTATACCTCTATATGAGGCCCACCTAGTTACTCGAAAAGCCCATAACGCGGCTTGGAAAATAACCCCCTAAGTATGATAGATGGATAAGTGTCAAATAGAGTCATTTATCCAAATAAGTAGCACTGTTTAAGACTTATCTGGCTATCTAACTTACGGCTAGATTCATCAAAATGCTATAAATTTAGCAGAAATAGTGCTCGCAATAAAAGGAAGTGGGCACGGTTGGGTAAATTGTAGAGTAACCGCAAAGACAAATATTGCAGTTCATGGTGCATTATCGCATTGCATATTATTTATTTAAGGCTTTTATATACCGACTTTCTTGATACAGATCAAATCAACTCGGTTTACATCGAACTAAGCAGAATTATAAAACAACATTTCAACAAGTGACATATTGAGGGAGCATAAAAGTTACATTATAACAAGGTAGCCTTAAATGGGAGAAGGAAAAAAAAAAAAGAGGGGGAGAACGAAAGATAAATTACTATATACAATAAGTTACTATATACAATGGAGTATGGGAGGGAGGCAGGGGTTGTTATTATCGCACAATTATAGCCATTTTGTATATATATATAGAGAGAGTGCACTTTAATAAGGTAAGAGCTCTATATAAGTAGCACTATAGATGGGCACATTCAGCTCAGGGTGGGTTTGGAGGAGATGTACAAATCAACAACACTTGTTGTACCTTTTATCAATTCAAATGATAGAAATTCAACAGTGATATCAAATTTGCAGTTAATTCCTCTGACTGTGTATGTAATTCTACTCCCCCCCCCAACCTTCCCACCTCCCAAAACCCACCCTGAGTTGAATGTGCCCATTTACAGTGCTACTTATATTGTTCCCCCCCCCCCTCCCCCTTCCCCAGTTCACTTATCAGTTTCATTGTAAAGCCCCGTTGGCTACTGTATGTTTCATGGAAACCGATGTGATGTTTTCTTAACGAATGTCGGTATACAAAAACTTCACATAAATAAATAAATAAATAGCGTTCTGTTCGCTTCATTAAAGTGCGCTCTCTCTCTCTCTCTCCCCCACCCCCACACACACACACATGTTTGAGCCCTAACACATTTTGAGGAATGACTCTGTAAGCCAGATAAGTAGCAGGTTTTAGACTATCTGGCTAAGAAGCAGCTTTTATCCATATAAATGCTGCTCTTAGCTGGATAAATTGGAATTTATTTGGTTAAGTGGCACGCAGTAACTCGCGTATTTTTACCTCTACAATCTACATGCATGTACCCCACATAAGCCGGGTTTTAGGCGTGTAAGCCAGGGGATTTTCTAACATGCGCACAACAATGAAACTACCAATTACTTTATCAGTTCTCCCAGTCCATCTGCACGAGGCCCCTGACTCTTCATACTCAACTCCCCCTATTTTACCCAGACCCCCACACCCAGTTGGGATTTCACTTTTAAGGTGTTTACTATCACTTATTCCAGATATAGAGCAGGAATAAGTATATGTGAGTACGCTGCCAAATCTCCATGCATAAATTGCTTATAAAATCCCATCTTATATGCATAAATGCTGGCCCTGTCCTGGAATGCCCCTTGGCCTGCCCCGTTTTAACTTGAGAAACCTTATTTACACGTGCATTTTCAGGTTTACAAAATATAGCACATTTATTTATTTATTTATTAAAATCTCTTATTTACCACCTTTTTGGAACAATGCCAATCAAAGCGGGGTATACATTTTAATAAAGCAATCTTATATGCAAATATCTGCTATGTGCATGCGTATATGTTGATCTTTACATGCAGAGCTTTTGAAAATTCACATTTTAGCTTTTTGTAAGTTATAACAGAAAATCATTACTCTGCCCTATTTCTCAGTTCAGTTCAAGAAACATTTCAGAATTCCCACCTAAATGTTAGTATAGTTAGTATAATGTTAGTATAAATTCTCATTTTAATCTCACATGCTGGCTCAATCCTTTAGACAAATTTCTCTGCAATCCAGATTTTTTTCAAGAAACAGTTGCAGATGCTTGGGATCCAACGTGTCACACTGATGAATGTCCAAAATCTCACAAAAAAAAATAATATTCTTTCTCTATTCTAAATAAAATCACAAAAAATCTTCTAAACTTCCCTCTCACTAACAGGGTCATTCTTTAGTGTGTTATGTGCCGGTATTATTCAAATTAGGGGGAGGAGTGTGGGTGGGGTTTGGGTTTGGGTGGCGTTATCACCCGGCAGCACGGCGGGAAATAACCACGCCTTTTCCCGTGGCGTTATGGGGGCGATAGTGTGAGGTGCGGCTGTGCTGCGGCGGGTGAAACCACACCACCGCGATGCGGCCGGCTGTCCACTATTGCCCCGCCCCTTTTTTTTCACAACACATCATTCTGCTATATTTATTAATCTAGGGGTTAGTTAGGCTAATACTAATAGGGGTAGATTTTATAATGTGTGCGCGCGCTACTTGGCACGCGAGCATTTTATAAAATCCAGGGTCGGTGCGCGCAAGGGGGTGCACAATTGCGCACCTTGCATGTGCCGAGCCGCGCTGCCTTCCTCCATTCCCTTCCCCCTAACCTGACCTTCCCACCCCTTCCCCTAACCTTTTCCCCCCTAGCCTTACTCTAATCCCCCCCCCCCAAAAGTTTTATCCTACCTTTTGCGCCTGCCATTGGGCGTGTGCAAGTTGCGCACGCCGGCTGATTGCCGGCACACGATCTCTGACACAGCGGCAAATGGCCGCTGTGCCAGGAGCCACTGACCCCGCCCCCTCCCCTTTTTTCAAACCCCGGGACTTACGCGCGTAACCTTTTGAAAATCCGGCCCATAGTGTGCACTGTTTATCGAGCTCGAAATTAAGTCAATAACAAGAAATATTAAAAAAAAAAAAATCACCTTTCTTTCCCTAGCTACACAATAACAATTATCTTTATCGGTGCTACTAGATAAATACTTTTCTTCAGATAATGACTAAAAGAAAACTTCCAACTACCTGAAATTGTTTTTCCCTTTTTTTTTTTTTTTTAAATAAGCAAAGCAGCCAGTTGGAAGCTGCAATCTCATGGCAAAAATATCTTATCTCTCCCTTTCCCTGCCTTTAAACAAAAGCATCATTACCTTTTATATTTAATTAAAAAGTCTGATTAGTATTCCATCCCTTGTCCCTCAGTGGTTCTAGGCAATAGGGTTGTGCATTCGTTCCCTACGAATTGGTAATCCGCAATGTATCGTTGTAACCCGCCCCGAATTTTGGTGGACGCAGGATATAAATTCCTTTTAAATAAATAAATAAATAAATAAATAAATATTATTATTATTGAACATGTGTTTTTTTTGCAGTGTATGCCTATATAATATATTTGTTGTTGTAAGTGATATTTTTACTTCAGAAGATTGTACTTTGAATGTTTATTTTATATATGCAATCTGCCTTTTTAGGTTGGGGAAGTTAATACATTTTAAAATGGAAAAGAATGCATACGTTTTAATTATATGGGGAGGAGAGGGAAGGGGGGAATGAAAGGCTAGAATGTTTGTCTAGGGCATCTAATACCCCTGTATCAGCCCTAAGAGAGACAGTGTCACACACACAGACTCCCACCATTCACCAACCTCTCACACCCCCAGGGGGGCAGATCCTGGAGAAGGATGGGAGACAGGCAAAACCCCTGGTCACTATATGGAACTCCAGGGGGGACGGCTCAGAACCAACATCAGGAAATATTTCATCACAGAGAGTTGATGCCTGGAATTCTTTACTGGAAGAGGTGGTGAAGATGAAAACAGTGAAGAAATTAAAAAAGGCAATGGATAAACACTGTGGATTGCTAGAGGCTGGAGGTGGAAGTAAAGAAAAGAGGGCAGGAGGGCAATCTATGAGGAGCGGCTGCTGCTGCCCCTGACAGAAGGCATGGGGATTAATCAATTAGTTTACATGATTTTGACGCAGCTGCAACATCCCTCTCCTCTTTGACGGTTGGGAGAGGAAGGGGAAAAAAAAGGGAACTGGATTTAGACGACAGCCAATGCTGGGCCCTGACTTTTATAGTCTGGGGTAGTGATATGCAGACATTGGGGGAAAAAGCCCAGGACTGCTTCTATGGCCAAGTCCAAAAGCAAAGCACGTTCTAAAAGCATTGGCTGAATTACCAAGAATGCTGCAGTGCTCACCCTGTAAAAAGGTTACTAGCAGTAATTTTGTATGGGTTTGACAATCATTTAATTTTGATTTCTAATATTACTACCCTTAAAATAAGGCTTGGGGTAGCCTGCAAGGATTGGTGGTTACTGCCCTTGGCAGAAGCATGGGGGTGGCCTACATGGAGCAGCAATTACTGCCCTTGACATGGGGCTTGGGGTGGCTGTGCAGAGCGGCAGTTGCTACCCTTGGCATAGGGCTTGAGGGCTGCTACATGGAGTGACAGTTGCTACCCTTGACAGAAAGATAGGGGTAACTTGCAGAGTGGCAGATACTACCATAAGAAACTTGCTGGGCGGACTGAATGGGCCAGATGGTCTTTTTCTGTCATGATTATTATGTCATCCTCATAATAATCCTCATAAGGAGGATGACATAATCATGATGACATCATGATTATGTCATCCTCCTTTCCCCTGCCCCTTTGGTTATGCTGTTAAAAATGTTAAAAATGTTTCGATGTAAACTGCCTCTCCGAGGCATCAGTTTTATTTCCATGTAAACCGGTGTGATATGTATATTATACAGGAACATCGGTATATAAAAACTAAAAATAAATAAATAAATAAATGATTACTATGTTTTAAAGATGGCGCCGGCCATCCAGTGCTCCCTCCATGTGACAGGGGCCGGCCAATGGCACGGATACCCTGTCACATGGTAAGGGCAAAGGGCCATCGGCCCTATTTTGATTAGTGGCAGCCGACAGCCCAGGAGTGGGAGATGGCTCCCGGGACCCACACTGGACCACCAGGTACCTGTAAAATGTTTTTTAGGGGGGTCGGGAGGGTGGGGGAAGCTAAGGGATTAGTTTTAAAGGGTCGGGGTGGATTTAGGGGTTATTTTTGTGTGCCGTTTTTCCCGCCCTCCCCCAAAACAATAAGAGAACCCCCACGAACAATTTCATGGGGTTTTCCTATCATTTTGGGGGAGCCCCCGATTTCTGACGATTTTGAAAATATATGATATTTTCAATCGTCCGAAGCCCGATTCACATCCCTAGAGGTTATCTCCTTTGTAAATGAATTTACCCTAGCCAGGTAGGGAAAAGAATACTTTAATAAACCACTAGCTTGCAGTAACACTTTAGGTTACAAATCAGTTGAGGGATTCTGATGAGGTCCTAGTCGTATCTCATTCTCAGTCGGAATGTGGGCATTTCTCTCCTCTGTTTCTGGACAATAGACAGAGAGCCATACAAAGGACGAGCTTGTGCGAATAGCTTTCTTTCAAAGCTGAAGAAAATAAACATGGCCAATTTACCATCCAGTAGCTTTTCACATGACTAATAATTGTTTATGAACTTTTCTTCCAGGAACTTGTCCAAACCCCTTGCAAATTTAGTTATGCTAGTTGTCTTGACCACATCGTCCAGCAACAAATTCCACAGCTTGTGTGTTGAGTACATATAATAATTTCTGCACTTTGTTTTCTATCTGCTATCATCTGGTTTCATGGAATGTCCCATAGTCCTTGTAATATTTTAAAGAGTAAATAACTGTTCCATCCCCACTCATTATTTTATAAACTTCATAACAATATCGTAAATGTCAGTAGAAAAAAAACCAAGTGGTCCACCCCAGTCTGCCCAGAAATTGTTTTCCTTTTTTTGTCCTTTATTGTTTTTTAGGGTAGTACCTGCCACTCAGAGCAAATTATCTCATGCCTTCTTTTACAGATAGTAACTTCCACTCCGTGCAGGTTACCCCAATTAGCATAGGTTACCCTTTTTCTTCATTTCCATTATTTTATTTATGTCGTTTATATTCCATAATTCTAAAAATATTCAATACGGATTACAGTGTCCATGCATAAAAATATACACAAAACAAACACTAAGACCAGTAGATTAAATACAACAAACAATTAAGACAGTCAAGATAAACCAACCTATTAGATTAGCAAATGCCTGAGTGAAAAAAATTGCTTTCACTTTTTTTTTTTTTAAAACTTGAGATAATCTTGCTCTGTACGAACTTTTTCAGGCAAGTTCTTCCATAATCTATGGCCCATTATAAAAAAGACTCTTCCCCTTCTCCATCTCAATCTGTAAGAAGTTACAGCAGATATATAAAATAGCTGTCGAGAGGAAGAATGTAATGCTTTTGTGGCAGTGTATCTAAAAACTTTTGGCTGAATTTTAAAATGCGGCACATACATAAAATCCAGCAGATATACGCGTGGCTGGGCCGAGCGCATTTTAGAAATGGCCCTGTCCCAGGGCAGTGTGTGGCCGGCCGGCGCATGGAATTTACTTCATTGATTCAGATGAAGTAAGTTCTGAAATAAAGAAAAAAGCAGTAGTCTTGGTTACCTTCTTCATCTGCATCAAAAAGGACAGATTCAAATCTAATGCTATTCCCAAATTACGGGCCTCCTTAGCTAAAGGGATAGAGAAGGTCCCAAGCTCCACAAGGATCATGATCCCAACCAATGGGCTGATGTTTTATTATAATTAAGTATCAACCATTAAGCATCCACACCAGTTCTTGTCAACTTCGAAACTATGAACAAACTGATTTATTGGCAGTACTCCCTTAGATTCACTAAGGCCATATAAAACTGAACACAGTCGGCAGGCATATATTTTGTATATTAAACCCATGGAAGATAGCAATTCACAAAGGAGGTTCATAAAAATATTCAATAATACAGCCGAGAGGGCTGAGCGCTGCAGTACCCCAGTGGGATTGGACCATGCCCTCGCTGCTTTCTCACTAAATCTATTCAATAGCTTTCTATGGCAGATCGTATCTAATTGGACAAGTAACCCAGTTTTCTTATATTCTAAATTATAATATAACTTATCCATACGAAACAACAACAGTGTCTCTACCCTGCTGCTTCCTAAAACCAAATTGACCTCTTTCCAAAATATTATTGTTTTCAAGAAATTCATCTAACTGTAAAAGTATCCATCTCTTTAATAACGTAGCCAAAAGCCATAAATTGGAAATAGGATAGTAATTTGTCAATAAATCAGATGAAGCAGCAGCATCTTTATGCACTGATCTAATAATTGCCTTTTTTAAAGAGCTTGGAAATTCTCCTTGCATCAAGGACAAATTAATAATTAAGAGCAGATATTCTGCAAAGGCCTTCAACATATTTTTCACTATAAAAGAGGGATATGGATCCAAAATCCATCTCTTCATCTTTACTTTGGTTAATTTGTCTTCCAGTACCCCATAATGGTAATTAAATGAAAACTTTCCCATTTTACTACAGCATTACAAGACAGTTTAGCCTCATTATCCTTCACAAGCCAAGCCTTTGAACTATTCTGCAGCAGCTTTATCTTCTCAATAAAACCGTTTGCAAGATTTTCGCTATCGGGAACAGCACTCAGCTTGGTCTTTGGTTTAGCCAAAGTGGACTTAACAAGACCAAAGATTTCCAGTGGTTTAGTAACAGATTTTGTAAAAAAGGCAGAGTAGTATTCCTTTCTCAGTTTTATAAACTATTGCTTTATAACAGGATAAAGCTTCTTTTTACAGGCTCTTCTTCTTATCTGTTTGCAACCTTCGCCGTTTCTTTCCACTCTCCTCAGCTGACTTCTTGAAATGCTCAGATTTTCATTAAACCTTGGTGCCAAATATTTCCTCAACCTTTTCCTTATTATAGTATCATAAATGTCTTTAAGTCTCCCAGTCCACTAATTAACAGTATGATCTACTGAATCAAATTGAGCAGCTTTATCTAGTCCATCTGTGAACCGCCGGGATTGTACCCCAGAATGACGGTATGCAAATGAAGAAATAAACAAACTACTTTCTTTAAAAACACCATTATCAATATTTTTTCCTTACACGCTTAAAAACAGTTTCTGATAAAATAATGGTTTTGTTGCATTTTAGTTCAGATAATAATAATCTATGATCTGACCACGGTACAAACAAGTTTCTGTCATTAGAAATCAAATTGCTAATCATTGTTTAATCATCAAACAAAATCCAATCTAATTTATAACCTGCCTAATGAGTAGTACTTTGAACCATTTGATCCGTACCCTGTATGTTAATAGCTGACAAATATTTTAACACTGCAAGACTGTATGTCGTCAAAGTGCAAATTAAAATCACTTAATAAAACTAACTTCTTAGTCTGCAATTGTAATGACATAATAACAGCTATTGTTTCTTCTTATTCAGATACTAATTGTCTGGGTGGCATGTTAATCAAACAGAAAGTCCACTTCTGAATCTGAAGCAGCAGAACTTCAAAAGAATCAACATTATTAAATGGCAACTTCTGTAGTCTAAACTCTTTCTTATACATCACTAAAACCTCACCACCACCACCACCACCACGCTTTCCTCCCCTTGAAACACCTTCATAATTATTACCCAGCAGACATAAATTAATAACACAAAATCTGTTTCTGTCTACCATGACTCAGTGATGAATAAGCATCCACATTAAACTGCACTAATAGGTCAATTATTTCAATGTCCCTTCTTGGTACCGATCATGCATTTCAATATGCAATAGTAAGGGAACAGTTATTCATTGAGATATTTTAACATTGGAAGACCTGATATAATTTTGATAATAACCCATATCTTCCCTGCCAACTATTATAAGAATATTCTGAATTCAAAGCATTTTCCAACTGAATAACCACAGGGATATATAACCCTTACCAGCCGAAATCTCAGGTAAACGACCTCTCACGGCTTCACTCATGCCTCCTGAAGGGACCCACAAAGGAGCGGGCTCTTCGGCGAAAGCAAGACCCTTCTGAGTGCCTTTCCTTTTATCCTGTGTGACGGTAACGCTTACTGATGTTCAGTCACCGAGGGCGGGCTTGCTGAGAGGTCAGCGGCTGATCAGGAAGTCATTGGGGAGACAACAGATCCTGCAACAATAAGATAGTTCCATTCTTAAAGTGCTTTGTGCAAGGTAGAGTTCAGCGTCCTTTTATCTGGTGTGACATCGATGCTTATTGACATCAATCACCTTTAGCCACAAGGGATCCCATGCCATTCTGAATTCCATTACCGTTCTTGTCTTTATGACATCTATCGAGAGGGCATTCCATGCATCCACATTCCTTTCCTAGAAAAAGTATTTCCTGATGTTGTTCCTGAGTCTATGGGTGCTTCATATCTTGATCCCTAGCTTCTACAAATTTTTTTTCATTGGAAAAGGTTTGATTCCTGTGCATCAGTAATTTATTTCAGGTATTTAAAAATCTGTATCATATCGCCCGTGTCTCTCTTCTCCTTCAGCGTATATATATATTCAGGTCCTTCAGTCTCATCTCATACGGCGTTTGATGCAAATCTCACACTATTTTGTTTGAGATACGGACTCCAGAACTCAACACAGTACTTCAGGTGAGGCCTTACCAAAGACCTGTACAAGGGCATCGCCACCTCCTTTTCCCCTGCTGGTTATGCCTCTCTGTGTGCAACCCAACATCCCTCTGGCATTATTTACTGCTTTGACACATTGCTTTGCTATCTCAGATCATTAGACACTATCACCCCAAGGTCTCTCTCCTGGTTAATGCACATCAGTCTTTCATCCCCCCATCACATATAGTTCCTTTGGACTTCTGCATCCTAAATAAATGACTCTGCAATTCTTAACATTGAATTTTAACTGCCAAAGCTTTGACCATTCCATGAGTTTTCTTAGATCACTTCTCATTCTCTACTCCTTCAAGCATGTCTACTGTGTTGCAGATCTTAATTTCATCTGCAAAAAGGCAAACTTTTTCTTCTAAAGCTTCCACAATATTGCTCATGGATATTTAAAAAGCAGCCTCAGAACTGATACTTGAGGCACTCTACTATAACACTTCTCGCCTCAGATTATTTATTTATTTTATTTTATTTAAGTTTTTTTTTATATACCGGCATTCATGACAACTGTCACATCATGCTGGTTCACAGTGAAACAGGGGTGCATAATAAACTTCAAACTGGAGCTATAGTACGGAAGAAAGCAGTTACATATAACAAGGGTGGAAAGAACTGGGCGAGGAGAGAAAAAAGGACAGGTTAACAATGGCTAACGATAATTACAAATGAGAAACTTTGAAGTGGTTGATATTTATGTATTGAAGGCAAGATGTTGAAATTAATTGATGTCCGGAAATGCTTGGGTTCCATTTACCATTACTTGCTGTCGTCTATCCAGCAACCAATTTGTAAACCATTCCACCAACTTGGGGCCCTCTCCCAAGCTTTTCATTTTATTCATGAGCATCCTATGCAGGATCGTATCAGATTCATTTGACAGGACCTTCCATTGATAAAACCATGTTTATCTTGGTTCCAGTAACTCACTGGATTGTAGATAGTGGACTATCCTTTCCTTCAGCAGAGTCTTCATTCATTTTCCCATCACCAACATAAGACTAACCAGCCTATAGTTTTCAGCCTCCTCCTTGCTACCACTTTTGTGAAGCGGGACCACCACCTCTCTTCTCCAATCTTGCAGCACCACTCCCGACTTCAAAGATCTATTGAACAGGTCCTTCAGTGGACCCACCATGACATCTCTTGAGATCCCTTAATTTCAGGGGATGCAACTCATCTGTCCCCGTGGCCTTGTCCACTTTCAGTTTTGCTGGTTTACAGGTTGGGGAGGAGAGGGGAAAAGGGAGGAAGGTTAGGTAGGGGGGGTCCCCAGTTCCCTCCCATCAACTCCAATTAAGGAGCATTTTGGGAGGGAACTTCATTACCCACCTACCTAACCTTCCTCCCTTTTCCCCTCTCCTCCCCGACCCATAAACCAACCCTACCTATCCCCATTTTTTAAATTATTTTTTACCTTACTGCTCCTTCAGAACAGAAGTAAACTCTGCGCGCCGGCAGCATCTAATGGCGCTGTCCTGGTCTTCCCCCCCCCCACCCCACAGAAAAAGAGATGATTGGTTATACATTTCAAATAAAGGAAAACAATAATAAACAGAAATACATCCAATAACAAATCATCTTTACAGGAAAAACAATATGAAGGAGAAGGCAGAAATAACAGGAGAGAAAAGGAAGAGAGAAATATATCGGAAACTAGCTGATATATCAGTAGGATCAATACAGGCAGAGAAGAAGACAAAACACTCCTGGAGTTAATAAAAGACTTAAGTTGTTCCAGTAGGAGGAATAGAAAGCAATCATTGCAAAACTGAATTAAATAACTGAAGTTATTTAATTCTCTGTTGAAAACACACTTGTTTAGGCTTGCTTATGAGTAAATATGGGAGGTAGATATGCCTGAGATCTCTAATGTTGCTATGTCCATTTCAGCATATCAAGGATTCTTTAAAGGGCTTATTTTTTTGGTTGCTCCTTGTGAACATAAGAACATAAGACTTGTCATAGTGGATCAGAGCAAGGGTCTGTCAAAACCAGTATCCTGTCTTCAACAGTGGCTTATCCAAGTCACAAGTACCTGGCAAGAACCCAAACATTAAATAAATGTGTAATCCTGCATTGCTATTTTTCCTCTGTTTTGAATATTATTACTGAGTATGTATTTTTGTAAACTGCCTACAACTTTATGCATCAGGCGATTCATAAATTTTAATAAAGATAAGTTTCCATGTGTAGCTCATATGGAATTTTGTTCCATAATTTGGGTGCAAAGCAGCTAAATGCACTTAGTCACACTGATGACAGCGGTTGGGAGGCCAGGATGATCTGTTAGGCAGACCCAAGTTTTCTTGATGGGGTGTAGGTACTCAGCAATTGGGAAAGATATTCAATGTGAAGCATAGTGATTTGAATTTGACCCAGCGTCGACCAAGTGCAAATATAGTTTAGGTAGATTTGGTTTTGCATAGTTGGAAGTTTTAGTCTCTACCATAAGAACATAAAATATGCCATACTGGGTCAGACCAAGGGTACATCAGTGGCCAATTGAGGTCACAAGTATCTGGCAAGTACCCAAATATTAAATAGATCCCAAGCTACTAATGCTGGCGACAAGCAGTGGCTATTCCCCATTGATTAATAGCAGTTTATGGACTTCTACAGGAAGTAGTCTTGTTGCAGTGTTCTATATAACTTGTAGGTGTTTAAGACTGTGTTGAGAAATAAGGAGTTAGAGTTGGAATAGTCTATGTGGTTGATGATCAGTGAGTGCATGATAGTAGCTAGATAGCACATTTAGAAAGAACAGTATAATGTGCAAACGTTGTGCATAAATGAGGTCCTTATAACCACTGAGATGTGGGTTTCCATTGAGAGATAGTTGACAAATTGTGCTATGCTGTAGAAGGCTCATGTTTGCTCATGTTTCACTTCTTACACTGTCTCATTGAAATATGTGCAAAAATACTTACATGATCTAAGGCCAAAGGAATCAGAAGAAAAGTGAAAAAAAATTAAACACTGGCAATTTGTGAAAAAAAATACTATCCCTGTGGATCAATGGGCAATATAGAAGAGTTCTCTAAGTCTGCAGATAGATGAAGGAACAGAGTTAGGGTAAGAAGGCATACTTGTTATCACTTAAAACCCTAAACAAGTAGTTTATAATAAGAACATAAGAATTGCTATACTGGGTCAGATCAAGAGTCCATCAAAATCATCCATTTTACCTGAAGACTGGAGGGTGGCCAATGTAACCCCAATATTTAAAAAAGGCACCATTTAGCCCTACTCTCTGTTTTCTGTCTTCTAACCAGTTGGCAATCCACAATAGGACACTGCCCTCTATCCCCTGACATTTTAATTTCCTAAGAAGTCTCTCAAGAGGGACTTTGTCAAATATTTTCTGGAAATCCAGATACACTATATCAACTAGCTCTCCTTTACCCACATGTTTACATAGACCCTCAAAAAAATGTAGAAAATTGGTGAGGCAAGACTTCCCTTGGTTGGACTCACTTCACACTTCGGTCAGTACTGCACATAAGAACTTACCAATAAAACAGAGCTCTATCCCAAGGATGAATCAGAGAGGGGACTCTGCTTTAATATATATGTGAATCATGTTAGATTCTAGGAAACCTGGCCACCACATTACCAACTTTTGTATACAAAACTTGAAATGGTGTTTCTCTTTTTTGTCAAATTTCTCCCAAATACCAACTTTTATAACTTTGGTAAATCAAGCCTTATCATTGTGGTCAAGATAAACATTTTGACCTTGCAAACAACATTCATTACCTCATGTACTCTTTCTAGTAAGGCTCATAGAAACATAGAAATGATGGCAGAAAAGGACAAATAGTCTATCCAGTCTGCCCAGCAAGCTTCCCATGGCAGTATCTGCCGTGCCGTGCAGGTTACCCCCATGTATCAGTCAGAGCTGCTTGACGTGCTTTGCTTATGGACTTGGCCATAGAAGCAGTCCTGTGTTTTTTCCTTGATGTCTGCGCATCAGTGCCCCAGTCTGTAAAAAGTCAGGGCTCGTGTTGGTTGTCTCTGAATCCAAATTCCTCTTTCCTTTCACCCTTCCCCCCTCCTTTGAAGCAAAGAGCAATATTGCAGATTCATCAAAAGCATCAAGGCTTATTTGTTAAGTGCAGTACTCCCATGCCTTCTGGTAAGGGTAGTAACTGCTGTTCTGTGCAGGTTACCCATGTGCTCATCAGTTCTCCAGACTGGAAAGGTCGGGGGCCCTCATTGGTGCTGTCTGAATCCAGCTCCCCTTTTCCCCTGCCGTTGAAGCAGAGAGCATTGTTGGAGTTGCATCAAAAGTATCAATGCTTATTGGTTAAGCGTGGTAACTGCCGCACCAGCAAGTTACCCCCCCCCCCCCCCACCCCGTGCTCGCTTTCTTCCTTTCCATTAGGACTTGGCAGTAGACCTAGCAGTCCTTTGCTTTTTCCCTAGAGTTGTGAGATACTGTTTCACAGTATCATGGCCATTAACCATAGACTTTGAAGATGAACAAAATACTGACAAAGACAGGGAAGTACAGGTTGTGACTTTCCAGTAGCCCGGGCACATTTTCCTAGGAGACCCAGAAGTGATTCCTGCTGGAAAATGAGGACAAAATAAAGTTCAATCTGAGAGAGTCATTCCTCCAGGCTCTTGGCCAGCCTGAGGCCGCAGATCCCTTGACACATTTTAAGGTCAGCAAGCAGAAAAGAGAAAGGAGATGGGGAGCGAGAGCACAGACAATAGGCCGCAGTTAATGGGAAATGTATGCTCCTCCCCTATAGTAACTGAAACCCTATCTCCCCCGATACTGTGTCACTTTCTTGTCGAGGTTTACACAGTACATTTTTTTCACAGTAATTTGCCATGGAACACTGCCGAGGAGATACTAAAACTTCTAGATTGCCATCTCAGTTAAACCCTTTGTTGATTTTTAATACTGCTAAAATGTATTCCTGAGCCTGATAAACTAAATCATTAATGGAGCTCAGACGTGGGAAACGAAATGGGTCTAGGCAGACAATGAGGACATCTGTGAGAAAAGACGTCTGCGTCTCTGGTGGTCAGTGATTTGGATATGTTAGAGTGAAAGACTATACTGAAATCAGCCTTGTCTGCAGACTTTAATGCCAGCATTTCTGAATTCTTATCTCCAAGAACGTGGCGGAATGAGTGCAGGTGTCCTTTGGTGTTGGATTTCTTAGGAAATAGATTACGGAGAACTTGTTTTGAACACTTTAAAATTGCCTCTACACTAAATGCTATCTGGAGAATAAAAAAAACCAAACAAACCCCAAAGAATGGTATTTTATAGGATTTGTAAAAGATGTTCAACGTGCTAACATCACTCGTGTCTAAGAAAGCACAATTAGCCCCGTTAACATTTTCAAAGAGCTTTTGTCAAATCGAGAGAGAACAGTATTAACGGTGCATGATGCAAAACATATTTATCACGTCCTTTCCATATTTCACATCTCCTACAATGCAAACACAAAAGGCCTATTTCAGGCCATGCAAGGACTGTCCCATTTCTGATCACAAAATGTTGTGTGTCCCCCCCCCCCCCCCCCCCCCGAGCAGGACACACACAAAGAATTTCTTTTTCTTTTCTTTTTGGTGACCTGGAAGTTCACTCCTGCTCCGTTGGGCTTCCGGCTCAGTTGGAACCAGGGCGAGGATCCTGGTGTCTCATGAGCCTTCATTTTCAACTTGGAGATTTCCTTCCCCAAGGAGCAGAAGACCTGACCCAGGAATGGAACCCAGAGCCTTCCACCTGGCAGCGCACGGCCCTGCCATCCCACACAGAAGGACAGCACTGCTGATAGAAGTGTCTGTACCAAGTGACTATTCTGTGGCTCATCCGGAGAGGGGAAAGATCCCCAGGTATCAAATGATGCAATCAGAGACTAAGAAAATGGGGCAGAAAGATATAGAAATTGTCTGATTAACAAGAACGTCTAGGCACATCTGGCATGTGGCCTAGGCATATAACACCCTGCGAGCTCCAAAAGGAAGCTCTCTTTGCCACATTGCAAGTATTAAGAAGGGCATTAGCATTAAATTTGAGGGACTGAGATTAGATTCATCATACCCTGGGCTTACAAGTGAGGTTCAGTCCTATCAACACCTTTGGAGATAGGATTTCTATCCACTGCACTTCAGCCTCAGTGGTCTGAAAAGGAGTGTGGCCACTGTACAACGTCCTTCCATGAGTATTACATCAAGAATGTCCTCCAGATTATTCTCTAACCTCCCTGTCAAGGAATCTCAGAAGGGGAGGAGATTTACTGATCACATTTACTGATCACATTTAAGCACTCATTGCAGCTAACGTCTGCAGTTCTTATTGTTATATTCACCATCATTTAATATTTGGCTGGTCTATTGTCCACCTGATTTATTAGTCTACAATGTGCCTCCTCTAATTGAATCATTGACAGATGCTGACATTTATTTGAGCTCAACTATAGTACTTGGTGAATTTAACCTAATGTAGATCAGATTCCATTGGCGCTGCCTTGTGAAATATTCTTGGATTCCATGTGGCCTTAGGCTGGGATCAACTTAGATACTGCCTGTTATGGTTAATGGTGTTTGGGTGGATCCTTGGACACTGTGGCAGCTGACCACACCCATGGGGGGCAGTCCCGTGAGGGACCACAGTGTCAGGCTAAACTTCGGACAGACAAACACAGATTTGAATCTTTTATTAAACAAATTATGGAGCCACCAGAGGAGGCAGTAGTGAGTAGTGGTTGTAGAGCCCGGCTGGGCGCGTCTCTCACAGAACACTGGAACAGCGAATCCTCTGCTAGGCTGTGCTGTAGTGGAAAGAGACTGAGAGTTATGAGCACACAATAAGATTAGCATTCAGAGTCCCAAATAGAAATAGGAGAGCTCCGAGACAGGGAGAGCAGGCCCTCGAGGAGCAAGTACCTGATCCCTTAGAGCAGAGAGACTCAGTGGTGTTGTACTTACGTAGCAGTAGCAGAGATTCCACTAGATGAGAGGTCTGGCACCAGAGCAGAGAGCAGGCCCCCGAGGAGCGAGTACCTGATTCCAGTGAGGCAGTAGTGTAGAGAGAGATGTTTTCTGTACTCACTGATGGTGACTGTAAGTTAGTTCTTCCAAGTAGAAGGACAGAGGTTGCAGGCAGCGACTCAGGGAACATGGGCCCTCGAGGAGCGAGTACCGGTTACCTGATAGCACCTGAAAGAAGCAGAGAGGCCCCCGAGGAGTGGGTACCCCATTAGCAACCCCGAAGGGTAGTAAGAGTTCCAGATAGAACTGGAGTGGCAGAGTAGCTTAGGAACGGAGAATGAATCCCATTCGTATGAATCCTGTTGCTAACTCAACGAGCTAGCAAATACCTTAGGCAGATATACCCTGGAGTTGTGACGTCAGAACAGGAGGACGCCCCGAGGTTCGTGCCAACGTGAAGTTAAAGATGAGGGTGGCGTGCGCCCTAGAGGTACCTTGAAGGAGAATGGCAGGAGGCAGCACCAAAGCTGGTCCGGGGACGCCGGAGAGAATGGCAAGCAGATGCCGTGGTGGTCATCAGTCCAAGGTGAGCGGGAGGAGCTGCAAGTAGAGAGAGGTAGGCGGGACAAAGCCATCAAAGACTGATGGACGCAACACTGCCCTACTCGTAAGTGTGGCCATAGGTTGGACTTAGTATTTATGACTAAAAAAGCCAAGAGGAACTATATCTCTAAGATTTGTTTGGCTGGAAATAATCCTAAAGAACTTTTTAGGATTTGTCAAGCACTTCTCTTTGGTGCAAATGTGTTAAAGTTCGTATGTGAGGAGGTTAGTATCTTCATTATCAACATTGTGAATTTGTAACTTACTGAAGGGGTATTATCAGTTTCTTTGAAACAGACTTCGGTTCATCCGAATTTAAAGAATCAATCTGCTGACACACACACACACTGACTAATTATTGTCCAATCTCATTATTGTCTTTTCTTGCTAAAATCATAGAAAACACAGTTCTGACACTATTGGCTGACTACATTAATGACCACTCGATTTTTGTAGAAGATCAGTAGGGGCTCAGGAATTTTTTTAGTATTGAAGCCCTCTTACTGTCCATGTCTGATATAGTGAGATGTGGGTTTGATAGCAGATTAAATTATGTGATTGTGCTTTTAGTATACTTTGAAATAACTGGTATGGTACTAAGCTGGTTTAGCTCTTAACCTATCAGACCATAAGCAGCAGATCGCTAACAGGACAACATCTTGGCTTTCAGTTACAACTGGTCTCCTTCAGGGCTTCACCCTCTCAGTTAAGTTGTTTAATATCTACTTAATTCTCTTATGTAAAGTAGTTGCAGGCCTAGGGGTGAACTACAAAGTGCACGCTGATGCTTTCCAGTTCTTCTTCTTTATTTCTGTGTGTGAATCCTGGTCCACAACATTTAAACATCAGAATAGGCTCACCCTAATTATAGGTAAGACTGAAATCATCATCCTAAATATTTTTTTAATTGTATTTATTTATTTATTTAAAAACTCTTCTATACCGTCGTTAAGTTAGTTCACCATCACAACGGTTTACATAAAGGCACAAAAATAAAAAATATGATTGGTATAGATTACAAATTAAACATGTGCCAACATAGAACGGTAACATTTTTAATAAGAAAAACTAGGTGTAAATTAGAGTTTATATGTTGGTTCAAGTCTACATTTAATATGTATTTGGAGACATAAATGAAAAAAAAAACTGATTGCTTAGTGCTTATCTACCTTATCTATCGATTGTTTTCATCCTTCTCTTTGTCTTTATAAAAAGCTTGTTTAAAAAGCCAGGTTTTCAGATTGGTTTTAAATAGTTTCAGATTCCTCTGTGGTCTTATTTTGAGTGGCATGGAGTTCCATAGTACAGGTCCAGCCAGCGACAGAGCTCTCTCCCTTACTTGCGTGAGGCGTGCTGATTTAACAAAAGGGACAGTTAGTAGTGCCTTGTTTGCAGATCTCAGGCTTCTGTGTGGAACATGTACGTGCAGTGCTGTGTTAAACCAGTCGGCCTTTTCATCATGGATTAGTTTATGAATTATACACAATGCCTAGTATTGTATTCTTTGTTCGATTGGGAGCCAGTGTTCAGTGTAATGTGGTCCCTTTTCTTTTTGCCTGTCAAAATTCTAGCAGTGGAATTTTGCAATATTTGTAGTCGTCTAATGGTAACTTGAGGTAGCCCTAATAGCAGTTACAGTAGTCTGTGCTTGTGAAAATCATTGCCTGTAGACCTGTACCAAAATTGTTCAGCGTTAGCAGGGGTTTCAGTCTTCTAAGGACCATTAGTTTGGCGTAACCTTCTTTTCATTTCTGTGAAATGTGTTTTCATATTTAGCTCAGGGTCAATTATTACTCTTAGATTCCGTACTTTTATTGCTAACTCCATGGTTTGATTATTTTTGATTGCAATTGTAGGTTGTATATTTTTTTTTCGTTCTATATGTAAGAATTCCATTTTGTCAATGTTTATTACCAGTTCCATTTGGTTTAGGAGCTGTTTGATTATTTCAAGATACATATTGGCTAGTTTCATTGTTTCTTCAATAGTGTTTACGATGGGTAACAGTAGTTGTATGTTGTCTGCATATATGTAGTGTATTATTCCAAGTCCTGCGAGTAAGTGACATATTGGGAGGAGGTAAATGTTAAAGAGGGTTGCAGACAGGGCTGATCCCTGTGGGACTCCTGTTTGTATTTTGATTTTGTTAGATAGTGTGTTTTTGATTTGTACTTGGAAACATCTGTTGCTTAGGTATGATTCAAACCAGTTTATTGTTTTGTTATTGAGTTCTATCTTTTTTAGTCTATTTATTAGTATTTTGTGAGTTACAGTGTCAAAAGCTGCAGAGAGATCCAAAAGAACCAGAATATAATGTATTCCTGTATCAAAGCCTCTTAAGATATTATCTGATAGAGCTAGTAGTAATGTCTCAGTACTGTAGTGTTTGCGGAATCCATGTTGTGCAGGATATAATATGTTATTACTTTCTAAGTCGTTTGACAGTTGTTTTTGGACTGTTTTTTCAATGAGTTTGGCTATTAGGGGTAAGTTGGAGACTGGTCTATAGTTGTTCAGATTAAGGGGGTCAATGTTCTTTTTCTTAATGATTGGTTTGATTATGGCTCCTTTCAGGCATTGCTCCTTCATCTAGGGAGAGGTTGATGATTTTAGTTAATGTTGGAGCTACTCTGTTGGCTAGTTTTTTTAATTTCAAAATGGGTATGGTGTCAACTGAGTGAGGGGCAGGGTTCAATTTTTTTATCATGTTCTCAACTTCAAATTGCGATATTTCTTCAAATTCTGACCATGCATTGACATCCCTTGTGGGCATTTTAATCTCTTTTTGTTCTTAAGTTTTCAATTTTGTCTTTAAAGAATTGAGCTACTTTGTTGCATTGACTCTCTTGTAAGGTCTGCGGATTGTTAGTGTTGTCGCTGGTGAGGTTTTTAATAGAGATGTGCATCGTTTTTTGTGTTCATGTCATTCTTCGTTTTTCGGCCGCCATGGAAAACGTCGTTTTTTTTCGGTTCGGGTCTTTTTTTTCGCGAAAAATCGATTTTTAGTTAGTGCGCGCTAACTTCTGTTAGCGCGCACTAACAAAAACCGTTAGATTTTGTTACTTTTTGTTAGTTTTTGTTAGTGCGCAGTAACGGGAGTTAGCGTGCACTAACGGGGAGTTAGCGCGCACTGACTCCCGTTAGTGCGCACTAATCGGAAAAAGGAATTTTTGCGAAAAAACGGGAAAATCCTGATTTTTTTCGGGCTCCCTGAAACATGCTGAATTGGACAATTTCGTTGCAATTTTCCAATTCGGCAAAAACGAATGCACATCTCTAGTTTTTAACTATGTTAAATAGGGTTCTAGCATTATTTGCAAACGTTTCTATTTTTGATTTCCTCATTTTGATTTAGAAGGGCATCAACTTCCTGTCTTGTCCCATGAGTGCAGTCTTGGAGTTATTCTGGATCCAGACCTGTCTATGCAATCACATGTTAAAAGCCTCATAAAAGCTGGCTTCTGTAAGCTATGTATACTAAAAAGCCTTTTCAGGAACAGACTATTGCAAATCTCTTTTTGATAGCCTTCCTGCAAATACCCTCAGAGCCCTTCAAATCCTCCACAATCTCACTGCTCGCATTTTAACAGATCCTATCACTCCAACATTGTTTGTTGCTCTAACACTATTGTAACCTACTTTAATTTATTGTAATCCGCTTTGAGGCCATTTATGGTAAAAAGCAGAATATCAAATGTCACTACATAACTAATAATAATAATAATAATCATAAATAATTTTGTGTTCTCTCCATTTGTTTTCTGTCCAAAAGAGGGTTAAATTTAAAGTTATTCACAAATTACTTAATATCTCTTCTTTACTGGATATCCTCAATTATGTGGCTTTATACCCCAAAATGTACCTTAAGCATAGATGGGTCCCCTCTCCCCACATAGCTCATCTGGTTGAGATGAGACGTGGAGCTTTCTCCTTGGCTGGCTCTCTCTTTTGGAATTCATTGCCCAAACAGTTATGTACCAGGTGTAGTACGGGTACATTCGTAAAGGCTCTAAAAACCTAGCTCTTTAGACAGGCATTTGAAGGCGACATTGTAATTCTATGAACATTTAAATAGTTTCAACACCCGAGGGAATTGTTTTGCTTGCTTACTTAAAGGTGAATTTTCAAAATGTTACACGTGTACGTGGCCTCCACTCACGTACTCCGTATTTTATAAACGTAAAAAATATGGGTCTGATTTTAGAAAGCATTTACTTGAATAAAACAAGTTTTTACTCCAGGAAATGCAGTTTAGTCGTGTAAGTGGGAGTTTCATAATTGCTGCTTTATATGTCATTGAATTGTCCATAGGATTTACACACGTAAGTGCATTTTACTTGAGTAAATGGCTTTTGAAAATTGCTACAATAGTAGTTACATTTACGCGTGTAACTCCTTTTGAAAATTACCCCCTTAGTGCATATTTTCACTTTCGCACACACATATAAGTGAGTATAGAAGAGGCGATCTAGGGTGTTCCAGGGTGCGGCCAACACTTAGGCGTGTACATGTATATTTTTACACCTACTGTAATTATCTGGTGTGATAGGTGAGAGGTCTGGGTAAATTAGAGGAGGTTTAGGCTGAAGAACCTGGAGGACTAAGTGAACTGGTGGACTAATTGGTAAAACTGGTAATTTCCCTGACGTGAGCACATTATAAAATTGCTCAACATACATGTATAAACCGGGTCTTGCACCAGTAAGTTCTACTTTACTTTCATGTGTATATTTTAAAAAGAGGTATTTATATTTATTTAATTAATTTATATTTTGCTGGTCTCAGCAGATTAGAGCATATATACCCATAAAACAGCAAGGATGATAATATATACAACAGAAGCCAAACAGCAATTCCAATACAAAATGCAAATACCAAGAAAATGAAAGGAAACATCTTCCACATCCAACGTGCCTGCCCTGTACATTGGATGTGGAAGAGGCAGAATATGAAATGGTTTAATAAATAAATAAACAAAAGAACCACAGAGGGCAAAACAGGGGAAGACGTAATATATCAGCAAACTGGACGCGATTAATTGCCGGCTGACTGAGACCTTGTTACATCTTCAACATGCATTCTGAACAGTAGCAGACAGGAAAGGCAAGAGAAAGCAGATGAGTCTTGAGAAGTTGCCTAAACTGAAGCAAGTCAGCTTCAGCTCTAATCTTTTTGGGTAGATTGTCCCATAGCACAGGACTGGCTATACTAAAAATTCGATATTTGGACTCTACAAGATGGACCTGTTTAAGAGATTGAACCTCTAGCAAATGTTTAGATGACAAATGAAGAGAACGTGATGGATAGTATGAAGCACCTTAAAAAAACTATAAGAAAGGATCTTAAACTGCATCCACCAGTGCAAATCAGCTAAAGCAGGAGAAATAAGAGAACGTAATGAAGATCCAGATATTAGAAAGGCAGAAGAGTTTTGAACCAGTTGCAAAGCTCTAAGGGATGAAGATGGTAGGCCTAAAAACAATGCATTGCAATAATCGAGAGGAGAAAAAAGTCAGTGATTGTGTCACTGTATGGAAATCAGAATGACACAGAAAAGGCTGTAGGGAACTCTGGATACGCAAATTAAAATAAGAGTTTTATACTAATGAATTGATATGCAGGCACAACAATAGTGAGGAGTCAACAAGGATTTCCAGATTATGGGCTTGCAAATGAATAGGAATAGAATGCCCCTCAGACATAAAGCATGATGGAGCATCAACAGGCTCTTCTCAGGATAAGAGAAGAATTTCATTTTTGTTGGCAGATAGCCAGCACTTAATTTGGGTCAAGTTTTTCTAAAGCTGTATCAGAGTGGAAGTCAAATAACTCTGTAGTGAAAATGGGATCTCCCTAGGATCATTATTAAGTAGCCCTTTAGATTAACCATAGAAACATAGAAATGATGGCGGAAAAGGACCACATGGTCCATCCAGTCCGTCCAGTAAACTTATGGTAGTATCTGCCGCGCCATACAGGTTGTCCCCATACTTATCAGTTTCCCAGACAGTAAAAAAAAGGGCCTTTGTTGGTTGCTGTCTGAGTCTAATTCCCTGTTACCTCTTGGCATTGAAGCAGACCAATCTTAGGGGGTCATTTATCAAATCACGTAAGGGCCTTATCACAGGCGTTACGGCCCTAACGCCCTTGATAATGCCATAATACATGCGATAAATAACACATCGTGAGATGCAAATGCAAATCTGAAAAAATTTAGTCAAGTGGTAGGAGTTTGGCGAAGTAAATGAAAATGAGGGAAGCTTAAATTTGCGTGCGATAACAAAGTACACGCTATTGTGGGATTTAACGCCAGAAATAACAACACCTTTTTTTCCCAGTGCAATAGCTGAGCATTATGGCTGAAATGGGATTTATCACAAATCCTGTTTTGGGGAGGGGGACGGGAGGGGAGGGGAGAGAGCCTCTGGGGAGGCACACATATTAGTCAACATTTTATACCACTGTACGAGGGGGCATTCTGAACTCGGGGTATGGTGGTGGCCTAGGTTTTTGGGGGGGACAGTTTTACATCCATAGTCAGAGGTACGAACAGCACAGTTACCATCTGTAAAGATTTTATGTGATTTGAAGTGATGAAAAGTATAACAAGATGAGATTTGAACATTGTATTCTCTACCTAGCTCTTCCAGTGGTATAAAGAGTTTACTTATATGAGAGCCTTATAAAAAGGCGCTCTTTCTCTCTCCCCTCCCCCCAGTGCTTCTAAACACCTTTTTTTAGTTATATTGTTTTAATTGTTTGGTTTTATATGTTGTACATTGCTTTGGATGATTCTTTTGAATCTGTAAGGCGATTAATCAATCTTATTAAATAAATAAATAAATAAATAAATGAATATATTAGTCTGATTACTATTACTAATTCTGTAAATGCTGTGGTTTAGAAATTGTCTCTTCCACTCCATAATGCTATGGGGCGGACAATGACTTGCATCAGCCCTCGCATGGCAAAATGTTAGCAATTGTATGGTGGGGCAGGGAGAGCTCCCAGAAATAAACAGGACATTACAAATTAATTTAAACTTCATAAAGTATCTTCAGTCCCCAATTTCTTTTTTCTTAGAGCAGTGGTTCTCAACCTTTTTTCGGCTGGGACACACCTGACAGATGGTTCTCACATGCATGACACACTGAACATGTGACCGTTACGGGACAAAATGTAAATATTTTTTTTATTTATTTATTTCGGGTTTTTATATACCGGCATTCGAGAACGCAGTCCCATCATGCTGGTTCACATAAAACAAGGGTGTATCGTAAACATAAACTAAAACAATGGTGCAGAAAAAGGCAGTTACATATAACAGGGTGATTAGAACTTGGCAGAGGAAAAAGAGAAAGGACAGGTCATTAATTCAAACATATAAACGATAGCGGAGATGGTTAATCATGGTGTAGGTGAAGGTAGGGATTGGTATGGATGAAATAGATCAGTTTGAGTCCGGGAATGCTTGTGTGAATATCCATGTCTTTAGTCTTTTTTTGAAGGTTGAGATGCATGTTTCCAGTCTGAGGTTTGAGGGGATGGAGTTCCATAACGGTGGAATGGCTGTAGAGAATGCCCGATCTCTTAGTGTGATGTGTCTGGTAGATTTGGGCGGTGGTACCTGTAGCGTTCCTTTGTATGCATCTCTTGTTGGTCTTGATGAATTATGTAGTTGGAGAGGGATCTGTAGGTCGATGGGAGCCAATAGGTGGATATTTTTGTATGTGGTAAGGATGGCCTTGTATATTATTCTAAAGTGTATAGGTAACCAATGGAGGCTCTTTAGGATGGGGGTTATGTGATCCCTTCTCCTGGAATTGGTCAGTATTCGTGCAGCTGCATTTTGTACCATCTGAAGTGGTTTGGTATAAGAAGAGGGAAGACCAAGTAGGATGGTGTTACAATAGTCTAATTTTGAAAAGATGATTGCTTGCAGGATGGTTCTGAAATCTTGGGCATGGAAAAGCGGTCTAATTCTTTTCAGCACTTGTAGTTGGTAGAAACAGTCTTTGGTTGTTTTGTTGATAGTGGCTTTGAAATTCAGGCGATTGTCAATTAGGACTCCTAGGTCCTAATTGACAATCGCCTGAATTCTGCATCCTCAGGAACCCCCCTTGACCCCCCAAAATGGGTGCAGAGCAGAACTAGGGCATTACCCGTACAGCTCACCATACAAAAAAAAGATATTGTGGTTCTGATGACATCTCAGTAAAAGCAAAACAAACTCTCTTTACTGGCAGGCACAATAACCCTCCTTATGAAAAGACAGTAATTTACCACTGCAAATATTTAACCAGGCCCTAAACACTAATACCCCTCCTATTGGGAAAACAGAGCAAGCCAAGCTGCTATAGATAGATACCCACTTAGAAATAATTGTAAAACTATACTAATAAATGTTACAAAACAGCTGATGAACAGAATAACATCCAACAATTAAAAACTTGTAAAAATTATTAAAAATTATCCAAATATCAATAAAATATTTCAAAAAAGCAGACACATCACATAATAATAATTAAAATGGAAGTCAACCAAGAAAAATAAACTTAAAAAGCCACCTTTACTTACCCTCTCCAGCAACTCTCCTACTCCTTTCCCTTGCAGGCCAATAGCACTCACCAGAGGCAGCAGTGGCTGCTGAAGCTCTGTCCTCACAGTCCTCTTCCTTAGGGCCCACAACCAGTCACAACCAGTCTCTGTCTCACACAGACACACTCACACCAGCCACCTCCCTGACCAGTCTCTGTCTCTCTCTCACACAGACACCGGTCACCTCGGTGACCATTCTCTGTCTCACACACACACACACACACCCCAGTCACCTCCCTGACCAGTTTCTGTCTCTCTCACACACACACACACCAGTCACCTCCCTGACCAGTCTCTCAATCACACACATGCTCTGTCACTTACATACAAGCTCACACATACTCTGTCACTTACAACTACACACACACACTGCCACTCATGCACCCATTGTACCATACACACACAAGCTCTCACTCATGCACCCAGGCACCCATTCTACCACACACACACTGCCACTCATGCACCCACTGTACGACACACACACACTCAAGCTCTCACTCATGCACCCAGGCACCCATTCTACCACACACACACAAGCTCTCACTCATGCACCAGGCACCCATTCTACCACACACACACACACTGCCACTCATGCACCCACTGTACCAGACACACACACTCAAGCCCTCACTCATGCACCCAGGCACCCATTCTACCACACACACACAAGCTCTCACTCATGCACCAGGCACCCATTCTACCACACACACACACACTGCCACTCATGCACCCATTGTACCACACACACTGCCACTCATGCACCCACTGTATCACACACACACACACACACACACACTCAAGCTCTGACTCATGCACCCATTCTACCACACACACACACACAAGCTCTCACTCATGCACCCAGGCACCCATTCTACCACACACACACACACACACAAGCTCACATGGAGCCTCTTCTCATTGTTTGGCCCAATAAGCATGGCCTCCACTTCTCAGCCGCCTCTGGCTTGACCGCCGATGGCATGCATTGTCTCTCCAGCCGCATCCTGCGGTGCGCAGGGTCTCTCCGCTTTTCGGCCCCGCCAGCCTGGCCTCCGGTGGCGGTGCACAGTTCTCTCCACTCTTCAGCGGCTGGCGGCAGCGTGCAGCATCTCTTCATTCTTTGGCCCCGCTGGCGGCGGCACCCAGGTCTCTCCATTCTTCGGCCCTGCCGGCAGCGGCGCGCAGGTCTCTCTACTCTTTGGCCCTGCTGGCCTGGCCTTCAGCAGTGGCGCACAGCGTCTCTCCGCTCTTCAGCCCCCGCCCCTAGGGAGAAGGGAAGCACAAGCAGGGCAGTGGAACACCGGGAGCCGCAACACACCTGCCAGTGCTTGGCGACACACTGGTTGAGAACCACTGTCTTAGAGGGCAGTAGGGCTCCTCTGGCCAAAAGAGAGATCCTCCAACAGGCAATTCACTTATTGGCCTATGCACTAACCACTGGAAACAAAGTTTATTTACTTTAGTTATTTATTTGATTTATATTCTGCATTTTGGCATTTCACAGCAGATTATACTCAGGTACTGTAGTTATTTCCCTATGTCCATCCCCAGGGCCGGTGCGTCCATTAGGCAAACTTCGGCGGTCACCTAGGGCGCCGAGCCGTAGGGAGCACCATAGAGCAGCCATGTGGTGCCGCAAAATGGGCCTCTCCTGCTCGCGGCAAAGAGAAATAGAGACTGTGAAGCACCCAGTCGACGCTAAAACAGGTAGGGGGGCGCGACCGGGGGAGGGGGCGTGACCGGGGGGGGGCAGCACAAGGGTCGCCTAGGGCGCCCAATACCTTTACACTGGCCCTACCCGTCCATATTCCCTTTAGTACATCAGGCCTGGGGAGTGGCTTGCTGGAATGGTGGTTACTACCTGGTGATTACTACCCTTACTCAATAAGCCTTCACATGGTTAATGCAACTCCAACATTGCTCTCTGCTTCAGCGGCAAGGGGAAATGTGGAAAAGAGGATTTGCATTCAGACAACAATCAACAAGGACTGAACTACACAGTCTGGGTAAACAAATAAGCATGGGGGTAGCTTGCTTATTATGGCGATTACTACCTTAAACCAATTAAGCCTGATACATCACTTTGAATGCATATACAGCGTTGCTCTCTGCTTCAACGGCAGTGAGAAATGTGGAAAAGAGGATTTGCATTCAGACAACAACCAACAAGGACTGAATGTCACAATCTGGGTAAACAAATAAGTGTGGGGTTAGCTTGCTTATTGTGGCGTTTACTACCCTAAACCAATTAAGCCTGATACATCACTTTGAATGCATATACAGCGTTGCTCTCTGCTTCAACGGCAGGGGGAAATGTGGAAAAGAGGATTTACATTTAGACAACATCCAACAAGGCATTGATCTGTTCAGTCTGGGTAAACAAGCATCGGGGTAACTTGCTTGATGCGGTGGTTACTACCCTTAACCATTACGCCTTATGCTCACCTTTGATGCAACTCCAACATTACTCTCTGCATCAATGGCAGGGGATGGCGGGAAATTCGAATCAAACAGTTACCAACAAGGGCCCTGAACTTGGTGATCGATGAAACAGATAAGTTTGGGAAAATAAGTGTGGGAGCTTGCTGCATGGGCCATTTGGTCTTTTTCTGCCGTCATTTCTATGTTTCTATGTTTAATGCTGGAGGGAGGGGGGTCTCTATTTTTTATTGCTGTCACAGGTTGACAGGTTCTGCAGTACAAAAATGTAAAAAATAGGTCCATTGCTGGGAAGACCATCGAGGCATTTTAAGGTGAATTTCCAAAGCCTGATGCGCGCATTAATTAGGGGATGTGCGAATATGTTGGGCTCGCGTGCGCCAAGTGAGTTTTAAAAGCTGCTGAGATACAAGCGCATCTCCTGGAGCGCACACATCTCAGATGTTTTTGAAAAGAGGTGGGGCATGGGCATTTCCCGGCGTGAACGGGAGTCGTGTGTGTAAATAATTACGTGATCTGGAGCGTGCCGAGGTCCCCTGCTGTGTAACTTTGCGGATGACAGCGTAAGTTTAAAAATAGTTATTTATTTATGTACTATTTTTTACTATACTGATATTCAAGACAAGTCTTATCGTACCGGTTTATATCAAACAAGGGGAAAAGAAACCAGCTAGACATGTGGAGCAAAGTTACATATAACAGGGGCGAGGAACTCGGAACAAATCGGAAATGTAGACTTATTTTAACATAGGGCTAGTATGAAGTTGAGAATAACTTAAGGTTGAAATAAGTTTAGCGATAAAGAAGATTAACATCAAGTAACTTATCGAGAAAACGTTAAGCGGAATTGGCAAATCTTGAGGATCTCAATAGATGATTGTATCGATAGATGACTGCATTAAGAGTCAGTGTAAGTGGCCTGGTACTGTTTGAGGCCTGGCCGATTATGGGTAGGCTTGTTCGAATAGCCAAGTCTTCAGTTTTTTTCTAAAGGTGGATAGACATTGTTCCTGGCGAAGCTCTGGTGGTAATGAATTCCATTGAGTGGGTCCAGAAGTGGAGAATGCACGTTTGCGTATGGACGAGTGAAGTGTGGATTTGGCAAGGGGTGTTTGAAGGGATTCCTTATAGGTAGTTCTGATCGGTCTCGTGGAGGAGTGAAGGTTGAACGGGATTTTGAGCTGGAGTGAGTAATTATGGTGGATGGTTTTGTGTATGATGGTTAGATTTGTACAAGATTCTGAAGTTGATAGGGAACCAATGTAAGTTTTTGAGGATGGGTGTGATGTGGTCTCTTCGTCTAGCGTTGGTGAGGATCCTTGCGGCGGCGTTCTGGAGCATTTGTAAAAGTTTAGTAGTGGAATCGGGAAGGCCTAGGAGTAAAGAGTTACAATAATCAATTTTTAAGAACAAGATAATAATAAAGAAATAATAATAAAGAAATAATAAAGAAATAAATAATAAAGAAAGAAACATAGGCAGATCTGCCGGGTTTTAAGGGCCGGGGCTAACTGGGGTGGGGGGTTGGCGAAGCTAGCTGCTAACTGGGCGAACTGGGGAAGAACTGGTTTTACTGGCAATGACGTCATCACGCGGCAAGGCTATTCGATAGCACGCACACATTACGTTATAGAATGGCTGCATCCCGGGCGCAGGCCGATGAAGGCGCGCACATGTGCGCCCGCGCGCCGACATGAAAGTTTACCGTCTGATGGAACAACTTCCTCTTGATGTTTAATTTGCAATGCACTTTTTTTCACATTACGCAAAAACTGCGGTCATACCACAGACGTGCCAGGACGGGAACGTGGAACCGCTAACCGATGGCCACCTAGGTTCCACGTGAGCAGAATTTCCTCCTCCTGGTAAGGATGGCACACCGTAATCTGCAATCAATCTTCTAAGCTTTATTATCGTGGCATTAAGTTGCCATCAAAAAAAATAATACATGTGGTTTCAGCAAGTACAGAGACTTGTAAAGGGTGTTTGGAGACGTCAGCACAAAACTGTAATTTAAGCTGTGCTAATTACTGGGAGCCTGTGCCAACTGGCGTGGTTCCATTATTCTAAAACTGGTAGTGTCAAAATATATAACTGTGGTTAAAATGATTATTGAGATACATTTCATATGAACTCCATTAACACTCCGGTGTAAAAGGGGGGTTTACTGTAACTGATCTGACCACTAATTAGCTGGCTGATTAGCTGAACTAGTTTTAAGATCGCTGAGATAGATGATGCTGCGCTGGCTCCCATGTAACAGTTTATTGAAACTGCCATGCCGATACAGGTCCCCACTCTACGTACAAAAAAAAACACATCAGAAGGCAGAAAGAAATTCTTCTACGTGACCTCCTGCCCCAGACCCGGGATTTTAATTTTGAGCTAATGAATTTCTGTGGCATTTGCCCAAGATTCGTTTTTTCCTTTGCTCTCTCCTGAATGTGCAGCTGTGGATGGCTTGGCCAGTTATATCCGATCACAGTAAAATTGCAGAGGTGCCAAAAGGAAATTATCGGTGGTATTTTATGAAACATGAATTGGATAGCGGGCGCATCAAATTAGGATTTCCCTGGGGGTCAGAGTGAGGGTTTTAATTGTGCTTTTTTAGAAATATGGATTTTTCACTTTAACATTTGTTTAAAGGAGCAGTTATGGTGGTGGGAGAGATGATGCATTCATACACAAAAAAACAATAATAAACTGTAAATGCTTATTCATTAGTGTGGTCATGGGCCTGTTTCGGCCTCTCGCTCCCGTTCCGACTCCTCGTGCTTTTGGAAGTCCTTCCCACCTATAGTGCTGACCTGCGCTGCTCCACCCACAATCTAATGATCCTGACCCGGGATAGGCAGGCTCCAGTCTCCTATGTGCCAGGCACTACCAACCCTTACCCTCTCCTTCCTGCTAACCTTCCACACTCACCCATTTGCCCCCTCTCACCAACTGTAGACCCAGAGTGATGCTGAAGACTGAGGAATAGGAACGCGCTCACTCATCCAGTCACCCACAGACCTGGATCAGAGGACAAAGGAATGGTCAAACATAAGACACACGCCGAGATCGGATTATATTCTCCAGGGAATGCTCTGCCTTTTCTGGGGCCCAACTGCATTTCCAGTTGTCCCGTCAGCACCGACAACCAGAACTGACCACATTTAAATGGGTTTTAAGTACTGAGAATGCTCCCTTTCTGTGCTCAGGTGGACAGAGTGTGTAGATTGTGTTCTTTCCTTGGATTAGCACTGTGTGTGCGTGTTGTGGACTCTACACCTAATAGTCAGCATAGTAACATAAATTTACTTCAGCAGCACTCACATGCTATTTTAACGTGCACACTACAATTTTCAAAGGCTCAGTAGGGAACTAGGAGCAAACGTACGGGTAAATTTTAAAGCGCGCCAAAACCGGGAGACATGCACACAAGTTGGGTGGCGCGCGCCGAGAGGATTTTATAAGCCGCACATTGACGCCCGTGTCTCCTGATGCACGCACAAGGCAAAAGTTTCTAAAAAGGGGTGGAGCATGGGTGTGGCCTGGGTGTGGGCGTGGCTGGGACTGGCCAGGAAATGTGCACGTCAATACGCATCCTTGCGTTCGCCGGGGGGGGGTGTGTCCCCTGCTATGCAAATTTACTTCTGCTATGGATGGCATGTAACTTTTAAAACAAAAAAAATCTAGGCCAGTCAGTGGGCTTTTAAGGGTCAAGGCTATTAAATTATGGGGAGATTGGAAGTCCTATACCTTACCTGGGTGAACTGGAAAAACTGGTAATAGCGTTGGCGCATGTTCCATATGAAATATGCCCACTTATGTAGTAAAAGCAGCATTTGCATGCACATGCGTGCATCCATTTAAAACTGTGTGCGCATGTATGCACATCCAAGCTATTTTATAACATGTGCGCATATGGGCACGTATGTTATAAAATGGATGCATCTCTGAACGCAAATCGGCTAACGGGAGCACACGGGAGCCCGCGCGCCAGTATTAATGTTACCGACATAGGGTTTATGCACGTAGAATGGCTGAATCCATTGATCCGCTGGGTTTTCATCCAGCTTCAAGCAGGCACAGAATTTCACAACATGTGAACTTTTAGCCAGAGTAAAAAAGGAAGCGTAACTTGTCTGGAGACGGAAACTACGCATCCAAATTAAAGTTACAATAACGAGTGCGTGTAGTAGAGTTGCTTACTCTACATTGATATCAGGAGTGGCCAACCCTGGTCCTTAAAGTCTGGTTTTCAGGATATCTACAATGAATATTCATGAGATAGATTTCCAATCACTGCCTACATTGTATGCAATAAATCTCATGCACATTTACAAGTACATTTTCAAAACCTGGCCTGCGGAAATCCCGGGAGATACGTGTGTGATTGGGCCGAGCGCATTTTCAAAACGACCCGGCCACGTGCGTATCTCCCGGTTTGCGCGGAAGAGCTGGGCTTTTGAAAAGGGGCAGGCCAGTGGAGGCCAGCCGGGATAACGCCATTTTGTGCTGCCCCGGTGAAGTGCGCGCGCTGGCAGCTGGGCGCGCACAAGTTACTTCTGCTTGGAGGAGCAGGTAAGTTGTGAAAGTAAAAAAAAAAAATTAGGGTAGTTGGGTGGTGTTTAGGGGTCGGAGAGGAGAGGGGAAAAGGGAGGAAGGATAGGCAGGGGGTTAGGAAACTGGGGAAAGGCCCTGGCCCATTGGCACACGTGTGTAAAAAAAATTACCCCTCCCCCACGTGTCCTGATACATAATCGTGAGCGCATGTGCGCGTGGGAATCGGATTTTATAACGTGCGTGCGGTGACACGTGCGCGGCTCTGAGACTGTACCCTTTATTGTGGATATCCTGAAAAACAGGCCTGGCCACCCCTGGCGTACTTCATCATTTTAGATGCTGTGGATATGCGCACTTTTAGCAGCACACACAAAACCAGAATGCGATCACAAAGTACGTGGATACCTTTTGTTTGAATATCAGCTGAATTTGTGTAGACAAAATGCAAATCTCAGCGAATGCCAGCTAGATCCTGTACTGAAACTCTATCCCAGCAAAGAGGAACACGCAAGCGCAGTGTAGCTTTCCACAAGCTTGAGGGTTCATTTTCCACCGCACCTCTTCTCGTATACCATGCATTCACTGCTTTCACCTCAGTCATAATACACAGCATATTATGCGCCTTTGTGTGCTGTGGGGGAGGGTAATTTGACTATGACGCCAAGTGCATCCTCAGGCTCACATCATATTGAAGAAATGGCCTTTGTCATACAAGTACGTCGAGTCAGTTCTCTTTTGTACAGTACAGTACAGTCATACTGATGTACTGGAAAACTGCAGGCAACTATAATATCTACACAGGAGTGGGCACATCTGCACACAAAAGACACATCCAGCAGCACATGACTCTCATTGCATGCTTTCAAACTCAGATATTCCAGATGGGATCAGTGGCGTACCTAAAGTTTGTGGCACCCGGTGCAGGTACTACCTTTGGCACCCCCCTCCGTCCCATAGCAACCCCCAGTTCACTCCCACTCTGCCCCGCTGGATCCTCTCACTCACAACTAGTAAAACCATACTAATAAGAACATTTCCAAAGAATAACATCCAATAATTAAGAGCTCATACAAAATTTTACAATTTTTCTAAGCAGCAATAAAATATTTCAAAATGGAAGACACATCAGGCATCCAATAATTAAAACTAATAAGGATGGAAAAATTCTTCACTCTCCATACCTGAAATCTTTTGATTTCCAGTCACCCTGAGTTTGTCTTAGATTAGTGGTGCAGCACAAAATTTCTTCACACACACACATACACACACAATGCATGCAGGCTCCCATTCACACACACACAAAATGCAGGCAGGCGCCCACAGGTTCCCATTCACACACACACACACACACACACTACAGGCAGGCTCCCATTCACACACACACACAATACAGGCAGGCTCCCATTCACACACACACACCCCCACAATGCAGGCAGGCTCCCATTCACACACACACACACACAATGCAGGTAGGCTCCCATTCACACACACATACACACACACACACAATGCAGGCAGGCTCCCACAGGCTCCCATTCACACACACACACACACACACAATGCAGGCAGGCTCCCACAGGATCCCATTCACACACACACACACACACGCACACAACTTGGGGCAGAGGTGGGATGCTCGTGCAGGGAGTAGAGAAGTCCTATATATATAGAAATCCTCCCACCTGCCAGCACTGAAGAAGCAATGTGATACAGAACTATCCTGCGCCTTATGCAAACCTGCCAGATATTTGAATGTTTCCTTCATGTCCTGCCTTTCCTCCTAGGGATGGAAACTCTTAAGCACTTACACGGTGAGTTAAGTCTTACCAATTAGTCTTTGATATAACTGGGAGTGAATCGGGCCTGGGAATAACTCGGCTACTTCCCGGGAACCTGCTGGTGCGTGCCAAGCCTCAGGCCTCCCTCTAGTTGTGAGAGCACCGCTGTCCCTTGTCTTCCTCTTGATGGTGAAATGGCCAACCATTTTCATTACATTGGTTTAAAAACAGTTAACATTTCAAACCGCTTTTACATCAGTGTTTCCTCTAAGCTGGTTCTTTGGAAAGCAGGAACTTGAATTAGTCAGGAGATGAGGGAAGCAACAGAAGCATATATATATATATATATATATATATATATATATATCTTGTTTTAATGCCTCTAGCAGTAAAGTCAGTAAAGAAAAATACAACTGGCATTTAATTTCCAGAAAGTGAGTGAAGCTCGGCCAAATCAATGGAAGCCAAAGATAACAGAAATGCGCAGTGCGTGCAGGGAATGCTTTCCTCCGGCTCACCAGGCTCCTCCTATTCCTCTGGACTTCTAGCAGAATCAAAATCAGCCTGTACCGGGCCTCGGTGTCAGGAGGCTTCATATGCTGCGGCCTGCAGTTTGTCCGTACTTTCTAGTCCAGCTGTCACAGCGACAGTCCTTGCTCAGGAGGCAAGGCGTGTATGGCCTTCAGGAAGCCGGTACCTGCGGGCCCTTATTCTGGCCAGTAGGAGGCGTGGTGTGCAAAGGCCGAGGCTGCCTTTTTATCTGGGGGCTGGCCCAACGAATAGAAGCAAAGCCTCAATACAGAAACACCACCCCCAGGGTCTCCTGTATGGCAGGAGGGATGTAACTGCAATTTTTTAAAATTTGGTGACAAGAGAAAATGCTCACTCATGGTCATGCAATCCTAACTGAGACTTCAGCAAACTGCCCGAGGGCCCGATGTAATCAGACACGAGTGAAAAATGTGTGCTTAACTTCAGTGCACAATTTCCTTTACTTGTGTGCTAAAAATAGATTTAACTTCCGAAGCAGTAAGCGAACAGTATGCTAATGTATTTATATTCCGCTTTCTGACACCTCAGAGTAGATTACATTAGGATACTGTAAGTATTTCCTTGTCTACCGGGGACTTCCAATCTAAGGGCCTGTTTTAAAAAGCATTTACACACTTAAAATTGGGTTTTACACGTGTAAGAGCACTTTACCTGTGTAAGTGGCTTTTGAAAATTGCTACAATATTTGCCATTGATTTGTGCATAGGATTTGCTCACATAAGTGCACTTTACACACGTAAATGGCTTTTTAAAATTGCTACGAAGGTATGTTGCATTTACCCACGTAACTCCTTTCTCATGCACTTCCACATGAAGATCCTATGGACAATTCGAAGGCATTTATTGTAGCAATTTTCAAAAGCTCACTTACACGAGTAAATTGCATTTACATGTGTAAAGTTAAATTTTAAGGGCCTGATTTTAAAAAGTATTTACTTGCATAAAACTGGGTTTTACTGGCTTTACTCGAGTAAGTGGGCTTTGGAAAATTGCTACAATATATGCGATTGAATCGTCCATAGGATTTACCTGTGCAAGCGCACTTTATGCAAGCAAATGGCTTTTGAAAATTGCTATGACAGTATCTCACATTTAAGCACGTGACTCCTTTGAAAATTCACCTGGAAGTTTCTGCTTGAGACGATGGAGAGTGAAGTGACTTGCCCAAGTTCAGAAAGAGAAGTGGTGGGATTTGAATCCTGGCTTACCCGGAGTACGAGCCACTGCTCTAACCACTGGACTTTAGAAATGCGTGCTAACCCAAAAGTGTGTGTAAAAAAAATCTTAGCACGCATGCAAACTCGATTTATGTACACAAACCAGGTTTTCTGTGCAGACAATTTCTGTGCGCACAAATCATATTTCATTCGCAGGAAATATGATTTGTGCACGTAACCGTGCTTTCTGCATATAAAGTATAATTTATGTCCACAAAAATTGTTTTCCGCCCACATTCATCATATTTTATGCATGGAGAACATGATTTCTGCATAAAATCCTGAGCACAGGACTCCTGCTCCCCAAACCCTGGGTTTAGCCCCAGAGACTAACGTTGGCCCCTCTGGTCAGGAGTTACACTTTGAATGGATAAACACTGTGGATCCCTAAAGGCTAGGGGACAGAAATGGAGAAGAAAAGAGTGCATGGGGATAACCCGCTCGCTGCGAGAGTTATACCCTTGTCAGAAGCTCGGGGATTACTACCCTCAGCCAATAAGCCCTGATTCTTCTGACGCAACTGCAACATCGCTCTCCGCTGGGAACTGGGTTCAGACGGCTACCAACACAGGCCCCGACTTTTACAGTCTGGAGGCGGTGATATGCAGACCTAAGGGAAAAAGCACAGGACTGCTTCTACGGCCGAAAGCAAAGCACGTCAAATCAGCATTGCAGAATGTTCTGGAAGGCTCCGCACTCAGTAAAAATGATGCAGGCAGTAATTTTTTATGGGTTTGGCAGCTGCTTGGTTTCTGATTGCAAATATTACTCCCCTTATCATAAGGATTGGGGGTAACTGCACGGACTACCCTTAAGAGAAACCTGGGGTGTCCTACACGGCACGGTAGATATTACCATAAGAAGCTTGCTGGGCAGATTGGTCCTTTTCTATATTATTATGTAAGAAAACATGAGTCAAGCATACACACCTCTCTCCATTGGGGGGTAGTAGTCACGGATTTACTAACCAATATGCACAGTTTTACACGCACATGTTTTGTGCACTGGACTCCTTGCTGCAATGGCTGTAAAGCTTGTGCAAAAAACATGTGCACGCGGTTGTGAGTAGAAGTGCGCTCTCTGCCGAGCGCACCCTGTGGCATCAATCCCTCGTCCTGGAACTGTTGAGAGATTTTGGGGAAAGCTCTGTTGCTCGCCATTCCTCACCAGGAGCTCTAAAATCTGCCTGCTCAGCAAATTCATGAACCATTTTGGGTCTTCACATTTAGTATCTCCGTTGATTCTGAATCATTTCTAGCCTCTAAAATCTAAAGAGAATGGTACCAGTAAAAAAAACCAAAACGAAATCTTAAACTTTATGCAGAAAACTCAGTTTATTTACCAGTGTTAACCCTGGCACTGGTCCTGGGCAGGGCAATTATAGATTGTATCTATAGATGTTTTATTTGGAGTATTGGTCTACACTCTAGACACCTTTGGCAGTAAAGAGTATAATATAGATATGTTATATATAATGGGGGTAATTTATTATCATTTTTGATGCAACTTTTCCGATGTAAAATGATCTTCTGCTTCAAACGGTTTCTTCGAATAAGCAATGTTGCTTAATCCATCAACTTCTGCTGACGCACCTTCAGTACCCAGATGTCAGACAGCACTTCTGTTTGTTGACAGAAGCTGCAAGAAGCTTTTCCAGCCAAGAACAAGGACCTATAAGGCAAACAGAATTCCCTATGCCTGGCAATTCAGCTGTGACCTGGATTCATCTTAAGTTCAGTAGTGTGAGGTCTCTGGTGGCTGCAGCTCTTAAAATGAGCAGAAAGTTGAAAACTGTGTAAATGGAACGATGGCCTTCCACGCCTCAGCCGTCTGATTTCCGCATTCTCCTTGCGTAAAACGATGCGTTTGCCATGTTAGTCTACTTGAATGCATCGGGATAAAAGGTCAGTATGGAATGAATGGAAGGAGCTACCTTTTTCTTGGACTATGATCCACCTCTTGACTTGGTTTCAGGGCTTGCACTCCCTTCATTGGATCATCCTGGTTGAGTTTTACGTACATTGCAGGTTTGGAAGTAGAGATAGAGCTCACTGAGGATGAAGAGGAATATTACACGTTGACACCAGAGTTCAGCTGCGGGCTGGCAGATATTTAACAGAAGAAGGAAATATTTCAGCACTTTGAATTTCAGCCTCAGTGTATTTATTTATTTATTTCTAACTCTGGGCCCAGGATTGTCCTCCTGCTCCTTTGGACGTCCAGCTCAGTCAGAAATGGGACCGGATTTGGGCACCACGAGCCTTCATTTGCAACTACCGGGAAAAATTCCCCCCCCTCCCATTTTATATGTACTTTCAACTTAAACTCTCTTGGTGCTCTTGGGCCTTTGGTGGAATTTGAATCTATTGACTTTGGGCTTCTCATCACATGCCTAATGGACCTAGGCATCTCAGGCCCAGCACTGCCCGGTTCCGATCATTACTCCAGAACCACATCCCATCCGGATGCTTCCGCCCACACTCCCTCCTATGTGGTGTGCTGTAAGTTTCCATTCTGCCCAAGCTATTTAACATCTACATGGTGTCACCTGGCAAACTGACTGGAGGCTTCCAAGCCCCCCTACCGTGCTTAATGCTGATTACATACAGCTACTGTGCCCCCTAGGCCCGGGACCATGACAAAGCAAAAATAAACCTCAAGCATTGTCTCGAAAAGGTTCTACTTAAACGGAAGCTAAATCACCAAAAGATGAAGAGCCTGTGCGAGGCATCCCAGAGTACACGTGGAAAGCGCCTCCATTCCCTTCAGTAGATGATCTCAAAAAGGTTTTACTTAAACGGAAGCTAAATCACCAAAAGATGAAGAGATGAAGAGACTGTGCGCCTCCATTCCCTTCAGTCACTGAGTCCAAAGCCCGGGCCTCACGTTAGATACTAAACTTGCTACCCAGTGCAGAAATGCTGTCCCTCACTAAAGCAGCCTCTCATCAATGCTAGCTGGGTCATCTCTGCTCTTTCTTTGATGGACCCGCCTTTGCTACAGTTATCTAGGCCTGTACTATTTCCTTCTTGGATCGCTGCAGCTTCCTTTACCTTCGCCTATCAAAAAGCTAAAGCCCGGATTTTAAAAGCCCCATGCGCGTAAATGTCCAGGGTTTCGCGCGTGGCCGGGTCCTGTCTGCGCCGCGCGCATTTTCCAAAGGGCACGGCCAGGCGCGTAACTCCCGACACGCACTGAAGCACCGGGCCTAAAGAAAGGGATGGGCCGGGAGGACGGGGTCTGGGTGGGGGTGGCGGGCCGGGGCGGCGCCATTAGACGCTGTTCCAGGGAAGGGCGCCAGCAGCCGACCGGCGTGCGGAGTTTACTTCTGCCCCGGAGGAGCAGTAAGCATTAAAATAAAAAATAGGGGACAGCTAGGGTAGGTTTAGGGGTCAGGGAGGAGAATAGAAAAGGTAGGAAGGGTAGGGTTAGGAAAGTCCCCTCCCCCAGTACGCTCCTTAATTGGAGGGAACTGGTTAGGGCCCGTTTGAGTCGCCGCGCTTATCAACCTATATTCTCCCCCCTCCCGCCCCCAATGCGCGGAGCAGGCCACCCACCCACACATGCTTGCGCGGACATTAAAATCCGGCGCGCATGTGTGATTGGGACCGGTGCTTTATAACATAATAAGCCGCGTCCACGGGCGCGCTCTGGGAACCGCGCTCACATGGACGCTCGCGCGCACGTTTTAAAATCTACCCTTAAATCATTGCCTGTAGACCACACAAAATGCAGCAGTGCGGTGCCTGCTGAGTGCCAGCAAGTTCAACTGGATGACCCCACTCCTAAAATCCCTGCGCTGGCTCCCAATTTTCCACTGCAGCACATTCTAAATCCTGGTTCTTGCTTTCAAGGCACTCAAGGCCCTTGTGCCACCGTCAGGGCCGGTGCAAGGGGCCCAGCTGCCCTAGGCAAGCCATCATGCCGAGTGTCCTTCTCCTGCCACCCCTCCCCCCCACCCGTCTTTCTCCTGTGGGCCTTCCTGATTGGGGGGGACAGCAGAAGCTGTACGTGCACGCACACACACAAACGAATGGGCCTCCCCAACGGCCGCTGGCGGCTTGCATCTCTCTCCTTCTTGGGCTGCCGGCAGCCCCCGTGACCTCTCCTGCTGCTGCCGGCTCGCCACCTCCCCTGGGTGTGCCCCCCCCCCCCCCCGTGCAAATGCAGGGTATGCACACCCAGTCACGTCAGGCCTGGCCACCAGTGACCAACTCTCAATGTGCGGACTCAATGGCAGTACCAACCCCCCCAAGGAAATGCGACTCTGCAGCACAAGATCAGTGCCCACCCTCTGGAAATCTGTCTCTGGATGTCAGGCTGGCAATGACCTCCTTGCTTTCAGAAACAGACTAAAAATCTGGATATTTACAGAGGACTTCAGCTCGCTACTGGATCCCTGAGCCCTCGTCTTCTGCTTCTTAACTCAGATAGTGCCTTTCATAAGTTCTCACAATGTCCCCTAAGTCTACTCAAGCTCACTTCAAATTGTACCTTGCTCTAGCACTAAGATGCCCTCCCTTCTCCCCACTCCCACCCCCTTTTGTTCCCAGCTACCTCGCCTTTCCTCCGTTACTGCTGGCTTGACGTTTCATTTACATAATCCTCTCAACCTAAACTGTGTTATTTTATCGATGTACTATTTTGCCTCTTGTAATCCCCAATCTATAAGGTAATCTCTTGTTACTGCTGATGTATACTTTCATGGCTGTAATGTTTCTGCTTGCTGTAATATGCTCTGAAGTCATCTGCTGGAAGAGCGTGAGATGAACAAATGATGATGATGATGATGACGAAGTCACCTAGCTTAGTCATTGCAACAACTGTTCTCGGCCAGGTGACCAGGACTTCCTGCCCCAGCGACCCCCAGCCCCAGCTGATCTAGGAAGTGAACCCAGGTCCTCGGTATGGCAGTCCACAGCCCGACCAGCCACCAGTCCAGCCCGGCATCAGTTTAATTCTCTGACTGGATCTTATGATTTCCCCAAGGCTCTAGTGTCAGCGTCCATACCCTTCGACCTGCATTATCTCAGTATTGTTCTTTATGCACTGTGTATGCACGGCAATCTTTCACATGCATTTATTTAGGCTTCAGAGAACTAAGGATCTGCATGATAAATCCAATGCATTAGCCGATATGTGCATTTCATTCATTTTTACAAATCTCTTTCCTTCTTAGCCTTCCCCCAACACAGCACAAATGGTAACAATTACTGATGACTCAGTATAAGTTCTTTGAAAGCCTGATTCATGGAGATCATTTTCCATAGACACAGAGAAGATCGTTTCCAAAGCTACCGGCTTGGGCAAATAGTGATTTACCCAGGTACCGTGGCTTTCGCTGAAAGTTGCTCTCCTGTGCCACGAGTGTTTCCACGGCGCGCGTACTTTTACCAGACCGTGAGGAGGCGCTCTCAGAGGCGTGCTCAGGTTGGGTGCATGACATTTCCCCACCTTAGTACATGCTTGCATGCAGGTGCTTTTAGCATGCAGATTACACATTCATTTCCAAAAAGATCATAGCTGTGTTCTCTCTTTGAAAATTTGCATAAAGATTGGGTTCTAATGCTCCCATAATGGGAGTAGCAGGTTAGTGAATAAGCCTCAATATTTATATTCTATATCTTTCTCCTTCACTGGGTGAGGGCTGAATTTGATTAGAGATTTATTACTCCACTGGCAATGGATAAGTATCTGGAAGGGCCATAGGAAGGGGAAGTCAAGAGAGGTGCTGTTTGTAACTTGGAATCTCCACTACAGCGTTATTTTTTCAGGCCTTGTAGTTCACTTTAATTATATTAATGGTGCTAACATTGCTTAACTCATTGATTTTTTTTGTAAATTTATGGCTCCTATGGAAAATTCCTAGGCATCTAATTATAGGTGCCTGGCTACTACAAAATAAGCATTATTTTACCAGTGAAACCCGTACTCGTCTCGTGTTAGCTGAAGTGCTGTACTAGCTTTTTTAGGTTGTGCACTCCAAGTGGTTTAGGCTTTCATATTGATTGATGGAAAATGTTTTTCTTAAAGGCAATTCAGTTTATGAGTTTGCAGGCATGAATTATTAATGAAAACCTAAAGCTGTACAAAACAAGTGCATTTTAACCAAACAATATGTGCAGTCATAAAGATGCACAAGGGTCAACGTTAAACACTGTATCATATTCCCTTGGAGTTAGTTGGTCACGCTAGTGTAAATCACTGTGTGGTGAATGTCTGAAAATCACTATTCGGGTTTGTACTTGTTAAATGGTTTGACTGCATTATAAAGCGTACAAAAAAACCATTACTGATTAACTTTTATCTAAAAAGGAAAACGTTGCCATTTGAGATCACCAAGAAAAATACAGAATAATTAGTTTCCCCTGTAATTAAAGAAGAGAAATGACAGTAGGAACATCACTAACTATTCACTAGTACAATTATTCACTACTACAATTAGTAACCTGGCTCTAGTGGTGCACGCAGAACACTTTGCCCAGAAAAAAGCACTTTTGGGGGGCTGATGTGAGGAAAGTGCACGCTGCAGTTCAGCACACACTCTTAACACAGCGCGAAAATGTTTTTAACTCCAGATGCAGGAAGCTAATGGTGTGCTAGTGCGCTGGGAATTTAAAACAAAGCACGCTAACCTTTAAATGTGAATTTAAAATCACAAACACATGATTTGGGCACATTAACCATATTTTATGTGCATAAATGCTAAGTATAGGGCCTGGCACCAGAACTCCAGCTTCTGCCCCTTCCCCCAATGCCCCCAATCCGAGCATCTTCAACCCCCACCAATAGTCTGCATAGGTCGATCGCTCTCCGCCCCATGATATAATTTGACCTTAATTAAGCACACCAGCGGGGAAGGGGGTTTGTACCTGCTAAGGGCTTTTTACCTGTTCAGGTCTGACTAAACTGAAAAGATCAAACCAGCATACGACTAGAGTCTTAAAATAGCCCATGCCAATAACGTAGGGGTCCATTCCAATTCCTCTCTCCATTTAAATGTTCTCCTCACATTCCTGGTTTTTAAAGAAAATTCTATACAAATTTCTATATTCATGCCACAGGAAATTCAAACAAAACCTCAAGACCTGGCTTTGCAAGCAGGCATACGCTTGAGCATTTCTCTACTTTTCCCACCCTCAGGCGCTCTCCCATCTTCCCCTTAATCCCAGCCTCACACAATACTTTTTCCTCACCTTCCTCCTCCTCCTCCTCCTCACCTTCCCTTTGTATGTACGCTCAGCTGCATTCCTGCTCATACATATTCCTGCTCCTCTGTACTTATGCTCACATTATGATTATACATGCTCATATATTTCTTTGCTCTTCGTTCCTTATACATGCCTATATAATATATGCTCATATCTTTCCTTGCTCATTGACACTTATGCTCTTCGGCACTATTACTCAACTATCTGTATGCTCATTAGCTGCTCGTGTGCTTTTCCTCATCGTATCTCAGCTGTATTGGTGATCACCCATATGCTCATGCTGCTTTTCTGGTTTAGTTTTTAATTTTGGTTTACCTTCCTCCCCCCTTCCCAACTATATTTATCTTATACCAGTTTCCAGTTATTATGTTCTCATGTTATATGCAAAGCCTGTTGCTACGTTATGTTTCATCGTGAACCGAGGTGATGCTCTAAACGTGCCGCGGTATATAAACTCTCTTAAATAAATAAATATGAAATCGAAAACCAAAGTCAGATAAAGTCTTGCTGCAAGCCATGCTGGAAAACCAAAAGCTCGGCACAGTTTTATTGACTTAGTTGCTGAACTGCAGCTACCTTGCTTTCTGTAGAAAACTCCCAGAATTTTTTTTTTTTTACTCTAGGTGAACAGCCTTGGGACACAGACATTTATTTAACACCCCCCACTATATTCATTCTGGCTGCCTTTACCTAACCAGGGCACCTCACGCAGCTTCCTTCCTTCCTTTGCAATGGCCTGCAAGATTAAACAGCCAGGAAGGAGAAATTAGAATATTAAAGTGAAGTAAAAAGTGAAAGAACAAGAAATCAGAGCAGTGTTATCACATTTCTGTAAGGATTGCATCAGGACCTGAACGCTTACACTTCTATTCACCTAAACAAAGTAGTGATGAAAGCAGTGACGTCTGCTCGCACTCCGCCATGCTTTCATCCTCATATGCTGCAAAGCTCTACCATGAACTAAACGGGTTTGTGCAGTGGGGATGTGCTTTTGTTTGAAGCAAAAGAAATGAAAATTTGGGGGGGGGAGGAGTCATTTCCCCAAGCTGTGTTAGGCGTTTTCCAGGTGCAAATGCCTTAATGCAGTAACAATGTGTGGGATTTAAAATACCCTGCATTATTTCTCCCAGCAGTGCAAGTATGGTGAGAAGATGATTAGCACAGAAATGCATGCAAATTGACTCTTTACTAGACAAACCCATGTAAATCAAATAACGCTCTCAAAGTGGACAAGCCACGTTGTTACAGTTAGCTGCAAATCTGAGTTCCAGCTAACTTCAGGACACTAATGCTCCTGGGGCCATGATTTAAAGGGGTCAGTGGGCTGAATGACCCCCCCCCCCCAAGTGTTCCAAAACCTCTGGGAGTCTCTCTAGACCCCCGGCCCACCCCTGCTATCTCTTGAGGAATGCCAGAGTAAAAAAAAAAAAATTAAAAATGTTAAGGTCCAGAGCAAGTTCCTGCCCCTTCCGCAAACCCCTCACATTTTGTAACCCCCCCACCCTGGATCCCTGACCTCCCAGCCCCTTCATCCCTCTACCCTCAGTAGCCCTGATGGCTCGGTGGGGGCCTGAAGGCTGTGGACCCAGTGCAGCCCTTTTCATAATGGCGCTGTCTGGCCAATAGTACGTCTCTGCTGAGAGACCCCCGAGGGTTTGGGACACGTGAAGGCATTATTTGGGCCTAGCATCTTTTTAAAATCATGGTGAGCAGCACAGCCCGGGGCTGCCATCGTGCAGGTTTTCCAGGGTTCTGCTAAGCTGTGGTATTTTTCCCCGTAATGTTTACATGAGAGAGATTTGCATGCACCGCCTCCATTGTGTGCAAATCTAGCTTATGCATATTCATTGTGGATGTCCTGAAAACCAGGCCGGTTTGTGGTTCTTGAGGACCGGAGTTGGCCACCCCCTGCAATAGGCAGTCTCCTAGAATACCCAAGCATTACTTACCACATGAGCAATGCGTCCATCAAATTGAGATGATTATCCCAAGAGGAAAAAGTGTTATGGCTGACCTTCGTGTCCATGCCTCCTCCTAGGGCTTCATAGGGAGAAACTAGGCGATAGCGCCTAGGAGCTTGCACTCGACACTCCAGGATCCATGACAGAACAAAGTAAGGCCACGTTTGGGCCTGAAGACCAGAAAGCCTGTAGAGAATCACAGCAGACCCCCCCAACAAGGGTATAGTCCTACCGAGCTCAGAGTAAAGTCTAGAGGTTGCAACTTAAAAGAAGATCTCTCACACGAGGGAACTCAGTGTCATAGATCTCCTCTGGAGGGCACCTCTTATGTCACACTTACTTAAAATTACAGACTTGTACTGCAGAACCAACTATCTATAAAATACAACAGTAGGGGTTAAGTAGAGATATAGTGCAAACCAGAGAGAAAAATAACCACGGATTCTTGGATCACGTGTGGCTTGAACAGTCAATAAATAAAATGATTCTCATTGGTGAAAAACTGAAATGGCCTGCATATCCATGCTGATCTAGGGCTCACAAAGGTAATTCTATCACTAGGAGATAAAACTGATTGTTGGGTGCTTTTTTTTTGTCCTGTAGCCTGAATTACCACTAGGGCAGCTAGATCGGAAGCTGAAGGTTAACTTTGATCTCTGTTCAAGCTAATCTATTTTACTATGTGCAGAAAACATTTATGTTAATTAAAATATGCTTTTTTTGTAGCATATCCAAGCTTTCTAATATTGTATTAAGTAACAGCACCTGATTTTATGCCCATGTTTCCTTATTTTGATACAGATTAAAAATGAGAAGATGAAGTTAACATGGAGGGACCGTATTCCTGCCTACCTAGTGAACTTTGTGTTCATCTTATTTATGGTAATAATGCTTTTTTGGAAACTTTTATTTATGTCCATCTATATTTAGAATGGGGGTAATTTTCAGAAAGCATTTACACGCATAAAACTGGGTTTTACTTGGATAAATGCACTTTAGCCATGTAAGTGGGCTTTTGAATATTGCTACATTGAATATTGACATTAAATTCTCCATAGGATTTATATATGTACATGCACTTTATGTGCGTAAATGACTTTTGAATATTGCTACATTGAATATTGACATTAAATTCTCCATAGGATTTATAAATGTACGTGCACTTTACATGCGTAAATGGCTTTTGAATATTGCTACATTGAATATTGAGATTAAATTGTCCATAGGATTTATATATGTACGTGCACTTTACATGCGTAAATGGCTTTTGAATATTGCTACATTGAATATTGACATTAAATTGTCCTTAGGATTTATATATGTACGTGCACTTTACATGTGTAAATGGCTTTTGAAAATTGCTAGGATAGTAGGTTACATTTACATGCGTAACTCCTTTGAAAATTACCTCCTATATGACTGAGGACTTTGACGCCATTTCCTGGTTTTCTTTGACTGCATTATTGCTCGCGGCACAATCTCTGGATTTGGAATCAGACTTTAGATCATGAATCAAAACTGCAATTTTTCCGTCCATCGTTACCATGAACCCAATGAGCACTGCCAAAGGAGAAAAGATGAATACAAAACCTATTGGAAATAGCTAAGAACGTCAGTCCTGCTCCTCTTAATGTTCGTAGCTTTCATTCATCTCTCCTTTGACTAGACTGGAAAGAGAGAAAGAAATCACAGGGTGTTCTTCAATCAATACTTTGTATAAAATAATAGATTGAAATTGCCATTATCAGGAACAATTTCCATCTTGAGGCATTCTAAACAATTTGGGGCCATGTGTTTTATAAATGATCTCTTATTTTGCTATCTGTGGGCAAAATGCCCACAGATAGCAAAATAGTTAGTTGTAAGTTAAGGCAGAAAGAGAGCAAATGGCGTAAAGCCCCTTGTACGAGCACACTCTCCGGCTATAAACTGGCACTCCACCAGTACAAGACCTCCACCTCCAGATCTAAAAGGGACTTCTACGCGCACAAGATCCATGACCTCATCTTCGACGCCAAAGTGCTCTTTGCCTTTCTTTCCAATCTAACTCAAATCAACGCACCAGTTATCCCTATCAATCTAGCACATCAAAAGTCGAAGAACTGGCCCTGTTCTTCCGTAACAAAATCATTAATCTCTTAACACAGCTGCCCACCTCCACCCCCCTTACCTGAGTTCACATCAACTAACCAACAACAAAACCATATATCTCGATTCATTCAAACCCATCTCAGCCAAAGAGATTCAGTCATTTTTAAAGAAAATGAAACCCTCCTCTCATCCTGCAGACCATATCCCCACCAAACTTCTCATGACAATCCCTGACTCCATCTCCCAAACGCTGGCGGACATCATAAACTGCTCTTTATCTCAAGGCTTATACCCAGACGATCTCAAACTGGCATCCCTCATACCACTTCTAAAGAAGCCAAATTGATATCCCGCTGACCCGAACAACTTCCGACCGATCGCCAACCTACCATACATTTATTTATTTATTTATTTATTTTTAATTTTTATATACCGGAATTCCTGTATGCAATACAAATCAGTCCGGTTTACAAGTAACGAAAAGGTTGCCCTGGTCTGGTAGATTAGACTGGGGTTTTTTACATAGAACATAGAACAATAACAATCAACTTTTGAACAGTATTACAAGGAACAGTGAAAGTAACAATAGTATTTAACAAACATATAATATTATTATAACATTATTCGTGTTCACATTTTACAAGGAACTTTGGTAGCGTAAATAGTCTGCAAGTAATCGGTTAAATTACTTTACATAGCTAAGATCATAATAAAATACATAAAAATACATAAAAATACATAGCTAAGATAAAAATATAAAAATAAGATAAAAATAAGATAAAAATAAGATAAAAATATAAAAATAAGATAAAAAATAGCTAAGATAAAAATACATAAAAATACATAGCTAAGATCATGGAAAAACTAGTTAACATTCAAATTTCAAACTACATCGAAGATAACAAACTCATATTCCCTTCCCAATATGGGTTCCGCAAAGCTTCCAGTACAGAATCTCTCCTCGTATCACTGACAGACTACCTTATTTTGGGTCTCAACAAAGGACAGTTATTCCTACTGATTCTGTTAGACCTCTCGGCAGCTTTCGATACCATTAACCACACCATCCTCATAAACCAACTCTCAACCATTGGAATAACAGGTACGACTCTAGCCTGGTTCAAAACTTTCCTCAACAATAGAGGCTACAAAGTGAAAATCCACAACAAAGAATCTCCCCGCCATGACACACCTGTAGGAGTCCCACAGGGATCCTCCTTATCACCCACACTCTTCAACATTTACCTACTTCCTCTGTGCCAGCTTCTAACCAACCTAAAACTCACTTTGTCTATGCTGATGATGACCAGATAGTGATCCCTCTTAAACAATCCCTCGTCAAAACTCTCGAACATTGGGAATCCTCTCTCCAAAAAATCAATGACCTGCTCACCAGCCTAAACCTCGTATTAAACGCCACCAAAACTGAACTCATGCTCATTTCTCCAGAAAACAACAACAACTCCAGCACTCTTCCAATCAATCCACTCTCCTCCCAAGTCAGAGACCTAGGAGCTATAATTGATAACAAGATGAATTTGAAAGCATTTGTCAACTGCACAACCAAGGACTGTTTCTACAAACTCCAAGTGCTGAAAAGGTTAAAACCGCTTTTCCATTTTCATGACTTTAGAACAATACTACAAGCAATAATTTTCGCAAAGTTAGATTACTGTAACGCTATCCTACTAGGTCTCCCATCTTCGTACACCAAACCTCTACAGATGGTCCAAAATGCGGCAGCAAGAATTCTTACCAACACCAGAAGAAGAGACCACATTTCCCCCATCTTAAAAAATCTTCACTGGCTCCCTATTCACTTCAGAATCATCTTCAAGTCCATCACCATTATATATAAAACCATCCACCACCTTACATCTCTTGACCTACAATACCCGCTCAGCCAACATAACACCCTAAGACCGACCAGAGAAGCATACAGAGGATCCCTCCAGGTACCTAATACCAAATTCATTTGGTATATAACTTTAAGAGAACGGGCTTTCTCGATAGCTGGACCATCACTCTGGAATTCCATCCCTACTGATCTTTGTCAGGAGCCCTGTCTCCCAACATTCCGAAAAAGACTTAAAACGTGGCTATTTAAACAAGCTTTTCCAGACCCCTCCTAAATCCCACCTCATCAACTTAAAGAATATAGCCACACTAGTTCTGTAAATAATTATTTATAATGTTAATTTACTACTGTATTTCTCTCTTCTCCCAGTTCCATCACCCTTGTTCTTTGTAACTGCAATTCTTCTGCACTAGTTCCAGTTTTAATGTATTTTGCACACCTTGTTCAAATGTAAACCGACATGATGTGATTGTATCATGAATGCTGGTATATAAAAAAGCTAAATAAATAAAAAATAAAAGGCCTGATTCAGGTATAGTTTCATCAATGTGCATTTGATTAATCAGGCCCATTCATTTTCTTTATTCAAACAAAAAAAAAACCCAAACAAACACTCATGTTACGCATAGAACTTGGAAATACTTAAGATAAAATTGGACATTTACCTCCCAGGAAAATACATTTTCAATGGTTTGTTATAATGCTGCACCGCTATCAATGTCTTATCGACATGCTCTCTTCATTCCTTGTTAACATACAGCAATTTAGCAAGGGGCTCCACAGACCCCCCCCCCCCAAAAAAAAAATACTGCTGTCTAAAACTATGATTTTTTAAGGCCTTTGGCTGTGACTTTGCTAGACTGTGAGTGGGTACTCATTTATCCTATTTTCAGTTGGTTGCAGTATAATTGGTTTCAATGGCCCCAGATGCAGGCTGAAGAAGAAACTCTGGCAAAAATGGGCGATATTGTAGATAACCAGCGGCTGGGTCTGTCTAGCAGGCTGCAAGTACTGTAATAATTAGGATGGTGCTATTCAAACACTAGCTTATCTGGCTAAGTGGCAACCGTTGAATATCCGACTATGTTCAGCAGTCACCCCCTAGCTGGATAAGTAACTTAAACATAGAAACATAGAAATGACGGCAGAAGAAGACCAAACGGCCCATCCAGTCTGCCCAGCAAGCTTCACATTTTTTTCTCATACTTATCTGTTTCTCTTAGCTCTTTGGTTCTATTTCCCTTCCACCCCCACCATTAATGTAGAGAGCAGTGATGGAGCTGCAACCAAGTGAAATATCAAGCTTGATTAGTTATGGGTAGTAGGGGAAGTAACCGCCGCAATAAGCAAGCTACACCCATGCTTATTTGTTTTACCCAGACTGTGTTATTCAGCCCTTATTGGTTGTTTTTCTTCTCCCCTGCCGTTGAAGCAGGGAGCTATGCTGGATATGCGTGTAGTATCAGTTTTTCTTCTCCCCTGCTGTTGAAGCAGAGAGCTATGCTGGATATGCGTGAAGTATCAGTTTTTCTTCTCCCCTGCCGTTGAAGCAGGATATGCATTGAAAGTGAAGTATCAGGCTTATTTGGTTTGGGGTAGTAACCGCCGTAACAAGCCAGCTACTCCCCGCTTTGTGAGTGCGAATCCTTTTTTCTTCTCCCCTGCTGTTGAAGCAGAGAGCTATGCTGGATATGCGTGAAGTATCAGTTTTTCTTCTCCCCTGCCGTTGAAGCAGAGAGCTATGCTGGATATGAGTGAAGTATCAGTTTTTCTTCTCCCCTGCCGTTGAAGCAGAGAGCTATGCTGGATATGCGTGAAGTATCAGTTTTTCTTCTCCCCTGCCGTTGAAGCAGGGAGCTATGCTGGATATGCGTGAAGTATCAGTTTTTCTTCTCCCCCGCCGTTGAAGCAGAGAGCTATGCTGGATATGCGTGAAGTATCAGTTTTTCTTCTCCCATGCCGTTGAAGCAGAGAGCTATGCTGGATATGCGTGAAGTATCAGTTTTTCTTCTCCCCTGCTGTTGAAGCAGGGAGCTATGCTGGATATGCGTGAAGTATCAGTTTTTCTTCTCCCCTGCCGTTGAAGCAGAGAGCTATGCTGGATATGCGTGAAGTATCAGGTTTTTTTTCTCCCCTGCCGTTGAAGCAGAGAGCTATGCTGGATATGCATTGAAAGTGAAGTATCAGGCACATTTGGTTTGGGGTAGTAACCGCCGTAACAAGCCAGCTACTCCCCACTTTGTGAGTGCGAATCCTTTTTTCCACATTTCCTCTTGCTGTTGTAGCTTAGAGCGATGTTGGAGTCACAGTAACCATGTGTATGTTTATTGAATAAGGGTATTGTCTCCAGGCAGTAGCCGTCATTCTGGCGAGCCACCCACTCTTTATTGACGGCCTCTTGATTTTATGGATCCACAGTGTTTATCCCACTTATCTGTTAGCTGGATAACTCAGGGGCGGAGAATGGGCGGACTGGGGTGCTGATACTTATCCAGTTAACTTAGGCCAGGATTCATCATTCCTCGCAGAATGATGAATCTTGCGAAAACGGGGGGCAGGGGAGAGAAGGGGGGGCGGGCCTGCGAAAGCCCGCAGCCTTTGCACCACGGCGGTGCGCCGGCTGCCAGCTTTTGCACCGAATAGCAGCACCGTGAAAGGTGGTGCTATTCAGCACGCTACTGCCGACGATAATGTTAGTAACATTATCGCCGACAGCGAAGACACCACTGACTCTGCCCCTCCCTGCCCCGACTCCTCCCCTCCCCGCCCCGACTCCTCCAGTCCCCCTAATTTGCATCCTATTACAGGCGAAAGCCTGCGATAGGGGTTTATCGTGAACTTTAGGGCCCTAACGTACGCGATAAATCCTTAGAAAATAACCCCCTTAGCGAGATAATCCAAATGTTCGAACTTATTCGCTGATGTTAACCGGATAAGTTAGAAACTATAAGGCAGATTTTAAAAGCCTTGTGCGTGCAAAAGTGTAAGTGGACCACAAGGGAGTCATGTGAATTTTAAACAGCTGGGAAAGGCCTGTGTACATTGATGTATGTGTGCCAGGAAAAGTGGGTGAAAGGGGCAGGTCATGGGCGTTCCAGAGGAGGGGCCAGCACTGATGCAGGTGGCCTTGGGGTGGGGGAGAGAGAGAGAGAGAGGGAGCCTCTTTGTAAGGCTCAGTCTGATACTCTATATACTGACCATTGAAAGGGGGCACTTTGATTCGGGGTGGGTTTTTGGGAGGTGGGTTGGGGTTAGGGGGTTGGTGCTACAGAAACATTCAGAAGTATCCATTGTAAAATTGACCTCATTAAAAATTTTTAACCTTATAAGTGATGAAAAGTCTAACAAGAGGAGTTGATTTGTATGCTGCAGTCTCTGCTAGCTGCATTGGACAAATCAACTCCTTTTCATCACTTATAAGGACTAAATTCTTTAATGAAGTCAGTTTTACAAGGAATTCCTCTGAATGTGTCTGTAACACCCCCCTTACCCCAACCTACCTCCCGAAAACTCACCACAAATCAAAGTGCCCCCCTTACAATGGTCCTTTTATTGAGTGTCAGGCTTAGCCTTATAAAGAAAGTCTCTTTCACTCTCTCTCTCTCTCTTCACATGGAGAATTTTATAACTTACATGCATAGGTTATAAAATAGCATATTTTTGTGTGTGGCGAGATATGCGCATTTATGGGCATGCGCACAGACCTTTTAAAATCTACCTTTTAGCCAGATGTAACTTCTCTGGCTAAGCAGTGGCAAGTACAGGGATATTCAGCAGCATAGTTAGTCTTATCCGGCTAACTTACATAAAATGGATATCTTTAAAAATTGACCTCTAGAAGACCTAGAGGAAACCGGGCACTTACGTAGTTGGGTCTGTCTGGAAGGCTATGCAAGGGACCTGGGAGGAAGGAATATTTAGGCAATGACCAGACAGAGCTTTGTGGCAAAACATGAAGAAGGTAGGGTGTGAGAGGAAACTGAAAGGGGATCTTATATGCTCTTCTACCAAAGATGGTGGAGTAGTAACGAGGAAGAGAACACAGACTCTCCTGGATATGAAGAAATAACTTGCAATCAGTCATGCTCTGTGGCTGGCAGCTGGGGTGTATCCTTGGCAATGTAGATAGAATAAGTCTTTTTCCTTTCATCACCTACTATGTAAAACAGATGTAACCCAACCCATAACCTGGACGTGACATTTACCTGCTTATTTTTATTCCTTACAGATTGCATTGACGTTCTCAGCGGTCTTTGGCGTGATTATCTATAGAATCACTATAGCGGCGGCCCTGGCAGTTAGCACAAACGAGGGGACCAGATCCAATGTCCGTGTAACTGTTACTGCAACTGCTGTCGTCATCAATCTGGTTGTGATTCTTATCCTGGATGAGATTTACGGGGTTGTAGCTAAATGGCTGACTGAAATCGGTAAAGTGAAAATTCTAGTCCATCCACATCCTGTCCAATACAGAAATTCAAATGGAGGGTTTAGAAGAAAAATATGCTTAGATTATTTTTCATCTTTTTATAGAGATCAATACAATTAAAGGTTCTGGCTTTTTTATGAAAGTTGTCAAGGATATTTAGGCACTTCTAATGCTACAAAATGAGTCGTGAAGGACCCTTCTTGAAAGTGGTTTAATTAAACCTCTTAAGTCCATCTGCACTACTTATAAATTATGGATGAGAAACCTGTTTTACCAAATTTACCATCAACCACAAGGTTAAGATTCCAGGAGGCACTTTGCAGTTACAAAACACCATATTTAATAGGATGCCTCTGTTCGGCAATTCAAGCCTAATAGCCAGTAAAGGTTAGCTAATTTGTAAAAAAAAAAAAAAAAAAGTAGTTTTTGTTAAAGTAAATCAAAACTAAAATCAGTTTGTGACGTAATAAATTCTGATCTATATATTTACATATACTGTCCATCTATTCTTTTGTAGAGGTACCCAAAACAGAGAAGACTTTTGAAGAAAGATTGATCTTGAAGGCTTTCCTATTGAAGTTTGTGAATTCCTATGCATCCATTTTTTATGTTGCCTTTTTTAAAGGAAGGTATGATATAATACAAATTCCATTAAAACAAAATTGCTTTAGCATGAAATTAGTAGCAGTCTTTATGCCAGAAGAGAGAGGGTTAGCCACTTCGGATTTCAGAGGAGCCACAGCTATGTTTCTATTGTCTAAGGTCTGATCCAGAAGTACAGTCAGAGCCACCTACTCTAATACCTCGGCAGCAAACTGAAAACCATCCCTGGATGTTTGCTGCTTTCTATCAAAGGGAAGCACTCAAAATGTTTTGGGGTTTTTTTTGACTTGGAAATTTCTTCCTGTTCTTCTGGTTTCTAGCTCAGTCACAACCAGGGCTGGGATCTGGCACCCAACTTACTGTAGTACAGTCATCGGCTGGGGACCATAAACCAAAATACTTAAACAACGACAATGACAGGAATGGAAAGGTTACATTTCACTGTGCACCTTTCAGCTGGGGAGGGTGCTGGTTCCTGTCTGAAATTTTAGTTAGCAGCAGATAGGCTCCCCTCTCCTTTATTCTTCCATATGTCATCTTTGTCTAGCATCAGTTGTGGTTACTTACTATGCCACTGTGCAGTTACAGCATGCAAGAAGCATGGTAAGAATATTTCAAATGAGTTGCTCAGGAAAGTTTAGTTAGAAGTGACAGCGATTTTGAGGAGACGGATGGCCTATGCAGGAAGTATAAATCTGCATTATAATTATTTTCAGGTTTGTTGGGCACCCAGGGAGCTATGCGTACATCTTCCACGACTATCGGGTAGAAGAGGTAAGTAGGGCGGGAAAGGACCGTGAATGTAGGGGTGCTTCCTGGAAGCTCTCCATGCTTACCCCGTCCTGCTTTTCTCCCTCTTGCAGTGTGCCCCGGGGGGCTGCTTGATGGAGCTCTGTATACAACTCAGCATCATCATGTTGGGCAAGCAACTCATTCAGAACAACCTGTTCGAAATTGGAATTCCGTAAGTCCTTCTCCTTTCCAGACTCCAATACAAATGTAGTCAGTTGAGAGGGGAGCCAATCTTTTATGGCTGTGCAAATGAATCGCCATTACTACCGCACATTTACGGGCTTCACTTATGTGTGATTTTTATTGCAGGTTTTCTTCCTGCTGTTCTCTTTCTGCAACACTAACTGACTTCTCAGAATTCTTCTACTGTAGTCATACGAAAATAGTAGCTTCTCACCATTACTGTTCAAGCTGATTCTTCTTTCCAACTACTATTTATCTTTCTATAGCGCTACTAGATGTGGCACTACTATGGAGCTGTGGCCAGGAGAGATATAGAAATGTCCACAAAATGAGTGTATAGGTCAGGGAAATACCTGAACGTAAAAAAAATATTATTATTATAATCAGGAAAAACTGCAAAGTTTTGCTGAATTGTTCACCGAAATTATTTTTTTTAAGGAGCAAATCTGAAAATCCCCTTTGGATCTCCCAAAAATCTGAAGCAGATTTTGTGAAATCAGTGGATTTGCTTTCAGGGTGAAAACCAAAATATCTATCAGACTCGAACTAGGCTGAACCCTGTCTGGTTTGTATTGAGTTATGAGGTGTTTGCATGTCTTTAATGGTAAGAAATTTAAGGACTGAGCAGCCACAAATCTTCGGGGTCACACACATAAGACTTTCACTACTGAACTGTTTCAAGCTTGAAGACAAAATGTAAACACACTGCAATAGTAAAAGAATTTTTATGACTTTTATATATACAAGAGAATCCTAAAAAAGTACATGGAACAAAAATGTAAGGAGGACATAGTTAAGAACATAAGAAGTTGCCATACTGGGTCAGACCAAGGATCCATCAAGCCCAGCATCCTGTTTAGGTATAAGGTATTCTACAATTATGTTAGAATATAGTTTTTGACAGCAATATTATTAATAAATTGTGTTGTAGTCCTGCTAGCGTGACTTTCTCGTTCATGTAACTATTTTTTTTTACATAGTGCTCTATTAAGCTCTGGAATTTGTTGCCAGAGGATGTGGTTAGTGCAGTTAGTGTAGCTGGGTTCAAAAAAGGTTTGGATAAGTTCTGGGAGGAGAAGTCCATTAACTGCTATTAATCAAGTTTACTTAGAGAATAGCCACTGCTATTAATTGCATCAGTAGCATGGGATCTTCTTGGTGTTTGGGTAATTGCCAGGTTCTTGTGGCCTGGTTTGGCCTCTGTTGGAAACAGGATGCTGGGCTTGATGGACCCTTGGTCTGACCCAGCATGGCAATTTCTTATGTTCTTATGATAATACATACCTTTGTAAATGATTTTAAGCCAGAATTATATTGTGTTGAATATCTTCAGCTGGTTCGGGTAACCCATGGGAATCTTGCTGGTGTTTCTGCTGGAATTAGGGGAACATCCATGGCAACTCATGAATCAGTCCTACTGTGGCAATCTATTGCCTTAGGAGATGATACTGTATATTGTAAGCCTGGGCAGGAGCACATATGCCCCATGCCCTTTGCAGCCACAGCTGCTGCTGCCATTCCACCCTCTCCCACACTTCCTGTCGCTTCCCATGCTGCAAGCATGGAGCAAGGCCCCTAGCTCTTACAATCTGCCCTCTAGTTCCTTGCCTGTGGGTGTATACAAGCGGTCATTGGGAAAAGAGGAGAACCTGCTGGGAGGTTGCAAACAACGGGGAATTTTGGGAGGACACAGAGAGAAACCTAAGACGCCAAGAGAGAAAGACACAAAACTGTGAGTGTTATCATTAAGATTGCTGCATTGTTAGCTTAGGGTTAGATTTTAAAAGAAGCAAAAGTGCGTCCATGTCCACGCGCTTCCCAGCGCGCACATATGGATGTGCCGATTTAAAACATGTGTGTGCTGGCGCACGCATGTTATAAAATCCAGGGGCCACACGCACATGTGCTCCAGATTTTATAATGCTTGGAAAAATGGTGTAAGGATGACCACATCGCCACTCAGTAAATCTCAACAGGAGACAGTAATCGTAGCTTCACCCACTCTACCGCTTGCGCCCAAGTGGAACACGCTCTAACATGCTTGGGCAAAGGAATATTGGCCTCCACATAGGCGGCAGTGATGACTTCTTTAACCCAACGGGTTATAGTTACCCATGTCGATGGTTCACCCGGTTTACCTCCACTATGGAGCACAAACAGTTGATCAGACTTTCTGACAGATTTAGTAATCTTCAAGTACTGCATCAAATTCCGCTTGACATCCAAAGCACTCAAAAGACAATACTCACTCTCAACTCTTAGCCCTGTCCAGCATGGGCAGGGAAAGAGACTGATTCAAATGAAGGTGCAGCCCAAAGCTGTACTGCCCCCAAGAGTCATGCGCAGAAATGGCTCATGGCAATATAGAGCCTGCAGCTTGGAAACCCGATGAGCTAAACAGATTGCCACAAGAAAAAAACATCTTTAAGGTAAATAGCCACAAGGAGAGAACATGTAGCTATCGAAAGATAGGACCCACCAAGAAATTCAAAACCAGATTAAAGTCCCAGAGATGTACTGGTAACCACATAAGGGAGGACGGAGATGTTTAACTCCCTTCAAGAACTGGGGCATATCTGGATGAGAAGGCAAGGCCCACCATTGTCTCACGCCCCCCCCCCCCCCCCCCCATAATAAGCAAGAGCTGCTACTTGAACCTTCAGGGTGTTAAGGGCCAAGTTTTTAAGCAAACCTTCCTGTAGAAATTCCAAAATTAATGGAATTTCTAATTTGAGAGGCTGCAAACCTCGCTCCTCACACTAGGCTTCAAAAACTTTCCAAACTCTAATATAAGCCAGAAATGTAGAAAAATTTCTGGCCTGGAGCAAAGTGGAAATTACTGCAGAAGAATAACCATGCTTCAACCACCCAGCCTTCTCAAGAGTCAAACCATAAAACAAAACTATCCAGATCATCATGCACAAAGGGCCCATGATGGAACAGATCCTGCAGGAGCAGCAGCCTGCGAAGACTGTCCAACTGCAACCTCTGCAGATCGGCATACCATGGCCTCCGGGGCCAATCTGGATCCACCAGAAGTATGGTTATGGTCTGGCTTGCAATCTTTCGAACAATCCCGACTATAAGTGGCCATGGCAGGAAGGCATAACACACTCTACCCCATGGCCACACCTGAACAAGAGCATTGACACCCAGTGCTCTTGGATCCCTTCGGCAACTGAAGAACCGTGGAACATTCGCATTGCTGGAGGTCTCCAGTAAATACAGATATGGGTGACCTCAGTGCTCCACTATGAGTTGAAAGGCTTCATCTGCTAACTTCCACTCTCCTGGGTCCAAGCTCTGCCTGCTGAGAAAGTTGGCTCTTACATTGTCCTTTCCGGCAATGTGGGAGGCAGATATGTCTTGCATATGTTGCTGTGCCACACCATGAGTGCATCTATCTCCTCCGACACATGTTCCACCCTGAAGATTGATGTAATTTTATAATTTTAAGATGTGCTAAACATTAACTCTTAATACCTTATGTATTTCTTTCTATTTGATTGTCTTTTATTCAAATGCCTTTAATAGGGCATTTATAAATAAGCTGTACACCGATGTGATATTTGTTTATGAACGTTGGCATAGAAAACCAATAAATAAATAAATGTAAGCCACCATTGTCACATTGTCAGACATTAGCCTGACTAGATAATGTCGGCGAACTTCAAATATGCCAGCTGGACTGCACATGCTTCCAATCGGTTCGTGCTCCATTGATGCTCCTCGGCACTCCAATGACCTTGCACCATCAACTCTAGCATCTGTCATGAGCACTAACCAATCTGGTGTCTCCAAGGAAACTTCCTTCCTGAGACGATCCACCTGTAACCACCACTGCAGTTGGATGCTCACTTTCAATGGCAAGTGAAACCTCATTGTGTACTCCTGTGACTGCGGACTCCACTGGGAAAGCAGTGTGCGTTGAAGAGGCCGCATGTGTGCTTTCACCCGGGGATAACCTCCAATGAGGCTGCCATCAACCCCAGAACCTGTAGATAAGACCACACTGTCAGGTGAATAGTCCTTCTTAGGGTTTGAACTTGAGCAATCAACTTCTGTATGTGATTGTCTAGCAGAAATACACTGCTCTGCTTCACATCAAAATGAATGCCTAGATATTCCAGCATCTGAGATGGCTGTAAGCTGCTCTTGACCAAGTTCACTGACCAGCCTAGATCTTATTTTATTTATTTATTTATTTATTTAAGTTTTTTATATACCAACATTCAAGACGGTGGTCCCATCATGCTGGTTCACAAGAAACAGGGGTGAAATTATAATAAACTTTACCATTTAAACAATAGTGCAGAAAAGCAGTTACATATAACAAGGAAAACAATAACTTGGAATGAGAGAGGAAATGAAGATCAGATAGTTATATACAAGTATAAATAACATTATGAAAGGTGGCTATTAACGCTAATGCTAGCGGAGCTTGTTGCATGAAGGGAGTTAGATGGAGATGGATGGAGTTAGATGGAGTTGGAGTTAGGGAAGGCCTGTGTGAACAGCCACGTTTTGAGTCTTTTCTTGAATGTTGAAATGTTGGGTTCCATTCTAAGATCGGGGGGAATGGAGTTCCATAATGTTGGACCGGCTGTGGAGTAACCCTTATGTAACATAAGGGTAACCATTTTGCAGTAAGGAGATCACCTTGTGAGAAGCCAGGAGATTCTTTTCCATGCTCTTGGCCCGAATCAGTCAGTCATTCAGATACGGATGAACCAGGATGCCATCCTTGCGCAAGAATGCCGTTACCACTACTATGACCTTGGAGTGGGTCCTGGGTGCAGTGGCCAGCTTGAAGGGACTGAAACTGATAATGGCGTCCCAGAATGCAAACCACAGGAACTGTTGATGTTCCCGGCGAATGGGAATATGCAGATATGCCTCCATCAGGTCCAGAGATGTGAAAAATTCCCCTGATTGCATTGCCATTATTATGGAGCGCAGTGTTCCCCTTCGGAAATGAGTCACCCACAAATGTCGATTGACACTTTTGAAATCCAGAATGGGCCAAAAAGACCCCTCCTTTTTGGGTACGATAAAATAAATGGAATAGCGACCTGTATTTTCTTGTGATTCGGTAACAGGAATCATGGCCTCCAAATTCAACAGCCTGCGAAGCCTCTACTGTCACCCTCTTCTGTAGAGAGTTGCAGGGAGAGACCATTAAGGCATCCGGAGGACTGCAAAGAAACTCTAGAGTATAGTCGTCCTTTATAAACTCCACGACCCATTAGTTCGACATGATCTGGACCCACATCTGATAAAAGCAAGACAGATGCCTGCCTGTCTCCTGCACGAGTAGGTGAGTTTGTGCACCTTCATTGTGAAGATCGAGGCACTCCAGTCCTGGAGCCTGCATCCTTCTGAGGCTTTCTGGGCTGAAAGGTCTGAGATCTACCAAAGGGATGAGGCCTCTGAGTAGTCGAACCCCTATAAGGGTGAAAACGCCTGTACTATCTAGAGCAGTCAGTTGTCCCAAAGGGACGAGAGGCCCACTTTTTATCCTCCGGCAAATGAGGGACCTGGGATTCCCCTTCTATTTGCCATTTTCTCCAACTCACTGCCGAATAAAAGAGAACTCTTAAAGGGTAACCTTGTGAGACTGGACTTGGAAATTGTGTCTGCCAAACAATTTCACAGCCACAGCTGATGCCTAGCTGCTATCAAGAAAACCACCCCTCTGGCACCTTGCGAACAAGATCACAGCCAGCATCAATTAAGAAGGCTGCTCCCGGTTCCATTTCTGTTTTGCCAGCTGACCCCACTCCCTTAGCCTTCTGAGAGAAATGCAATCTAGCCCAAGCCACCAGGGAGCAACAAGAAGCAATATGTAAAATCTTTGCCATGGCCTCAAAGGCCTGATTAAGGATAGCCTCAATTCTCCTATCCTGAGTGGTGGTCCATTTCATCACAGAACATACCAGCGCATCCATCTTTGGGAAACGTAACTGTTCCCTTGCCTTTGGATTCAAGGGGTAGAGACCTGCTAATGCATGCCTCCCTTTAAAGTTTGCCTCTGGAGTGCTCCATTCAAGGTCAATCAACTCTTGAATTGTCTCTAGAAGGGGAAAGGAACATGATACTTTGTGTAGGGTGACCAATATGGGGTCCTTCTTTTATGCATCCGTAGAGTCATCCCCATCCACATCAAGCGTCTTCAGAATCTGAGACAACACACCCAGCAACTAATCTCTATGAAAGAAATGGAGCAGCGTCTTATGTGGCTCTAAATCCGGGGGAATTTCCCTCTCTTCCAGAGGGGAGAAATTCAAATCCCCATCGGCAAGGTGCTTAGACTTCTTTGTCACTGGCACCATACTTCCCCGCACTTAGTTGTATTCGACAATTTGCGTGCCTAAAATAAGGTACGTGAACCTGCATGCATAAATATAGGCCGCGGCCTTATGTTCACAAATAGGTGTGCATGTGCACGCCTACATCACATCGCTGTGCGGCAAGAATGCAGACACCCAAGCGGGCAGGAAAGAAACGCCACCACGGCCTACCACGCTTGGGAGCAGGGCCTAGCCAAAGGCTGCTCAACCTGCCGAACCTGTGCCACCTCTGCACCTCACTAAACCCCCCCCAGAGAAGTCAGAGGGAAGAAGGAGAAAAGACGCCGACGAATGCGGAGGGAGGGAGACCCGGTAATGGGAAGCAATAGGAGAAATACAACTTCCCTTAGTGATGCATTTATTTCTTTTAAAAGCTTTCCTATATCTGAGCTCAGCGCTCCCCTGCTGAGAGCACGAACGGGTCTCCGGCTACGGGGGAGAGGGCAAAGGCCTTGCTGAGCCTCCTTCATCCTCCAACTGCTTGGTTTTTTTTTAAGTCCATGCCTGACTAGGCTGCTGGACTCAAGACGCTCAGCTGGTGTCACCTCAGGAGCTCAGGCGATGCTTGCATATGTCTCCTTTCTTATTTTCTTTTATTTATATACAAGCCGTTAAGCCCGTTAAAACGGGCTACATCCCTCTGTCTCTCACCTCCCCCTCATTCTCTCTCCCCTCACTCTTCACCACCCCCTACCTCCCTCCCTCACCCACTCCTCCCCACCCTCCCTCTCCTCTCACTCAGTCCCTCCCTCCCACTCAGTCTCACTCACTCCCTCCCCCCTCTCTCCCTCCCTCTCACTCACCCAGTCCCACTCACTCTCACTCAGTCCCACTCCCTCCGTCCTCTCCCTCAGTCCCACTCCCTCCCTCTCTCTCCCTCAGTCCCACTCCCTCCCTCAGTCCCACTCACTCCCTCTCACTCAGTCCCCCCTCCCTCTCACTCGGTCCCTCCCCCCCAGTCCCTCCCTCTCACTCAGTCACTCCCTCCCCCCTCTCCCTCCCTCTCTCACTCCCACTCACTCTCCCTCAGTCCCACTCCCTCCCTCTCCCAGTCCCACTCCCTCCCTCAGTCCCACTCCCTCCCCCTCAGTCCCCCCTCTCCCTCCCCCTCAGTCCCTCCCCCTCACTCAGTCCCTCCCTCCCACTCAGTCCCTCCCTCCCACTCTCTCTCTCCGTCCCTCCCTCTCTCTCTCTTCTCCCTCCCTCGCTACTGGCCGCTACCGCCGCCCGCTACCGCCCGCTGCCGGTACCGCCGCCGCCTGCTACCGCCGCCGCCTGCTACCGCCGCCGCCGCCCACTACCGCCGTCGCTACCGCCGCCGCCACTCGCTACCGCCCGCTGCCGGTACCGCCGCCGCTCGCTACCGCCACTGGACGCCGCCATTTTTTTTCTTTCTGACGCTGGCTGAGACCGACGTGCTCGCCCGCACATGCGCGGTAGAGCTGGTCTCTACTGCGCATTTGCGGCACGTCAGTCAAGCTTCGTTTATCTAGTAAGATATATATATATATATATATATATATATATATATATTTTACTACAAGGAATCCTCGGTAGGGACATGCAGGTCCACCATCTGCTGGAGAATGAAAATACTGGCGGGCTGATGTGGGGGCAGGGCTGATATACCCGTGACGTCAGCTTTTTACTCTGTCTGCATCTGCTTATTGACGTGCATAACCCACTTGTGTGGATTGGGCCTGCCTGAGTGCAGAGGAAAAGTATGTGTTTGGCTACGGCACCACAGTCAAAAACTGGTTTAATACCGTTAACAGAATCCATTAATCTGAGATTTACAATTGGTGGAAGTTTAATCAAGTTTTTGGAACATTCCCTTAAAAAAAAAATGCATTTTTGAATTCAGAAGCATAAGCTGAACAGATTTATAAACTTTATTGCTGCACTGCAATATTTAAAACATGGTAGACAATCCATAACAAATGAATTCTAACAATGTTAATTTCACAACAGTCATTAAATGTGGTGTGGCAGAAAATAAGATCATTAAAGTTTAGCACAACATTTTATTAAGAACACCCCACCCCACACCCAAAAGCTATTTAGGACCATGGGTGGCCAAATTCCTCGCTGTTGTGTCTTCAAGGTCACACCATATGTGCTAACACTTCAAGGTTCCCTGACAGAGCAGATTTCACTTAGCATCTAATCAGATTTGTCAGCTCTGTACAATAACTTTCAGCTGCGGGTACTTTTTACCAGCAGACTGTGGTACTTCTCAAAGCAAATGTAAGTGCAAACTCCTGCTAATGTGTGCACACTTTACATGCATATGTTTTTAAAATGAAAAAGTTAGGGTTCAATCTTCAAAACATTTCCGCATGTAAAATTTGCATTTATGCATGCACGTAGCTTGTATTTGTGTACATACTATTTTATAAACACGTTTGGCAAGTTATTTGCAGATGTGGCCCCTCTGTGCCACAGAAGTGTAAATGTTGCTAATCTAAGTATGTGCAATGATAAAGTGGAGATTTCCCCTTTGGGAAGTCTACAAAGGGTACAAAGGCTGCATTGAAGTAAATGGAGAATGTTCCAGGGCTTAAAGGTCATCTTTTGATCAGAGGGTGTTACAGATAGCTCCCTGACTGGCAGTTCAGTGCAGCCCCTGAAGGTTTGATTGAAGGAGAAGGTTATACAAACCCTGACTATACTTGGTTTGGGGCTTCTCCAGGGTGTGCAGATCTAAACTCAGAATGTAGCTGTGACCCTCTCCCAGGGTTACAACCAGGGAGAAGCAGGGAGTAGGGCACAGAGCCTCAGCCAGAGTCTCAGGAAGCCTGCAGGAAAGGAAACTAAGAATTTGGCAATACTGGGTTGAAGATTTAAAGAATCCTGTACTTAACTGTGGTGGGAACTTGCTTGGACCAGGAGGCAAACTGTGCCAGAAAAGACTCTGCAGGGCGCGATGGATCCCTGTCTGCAGAAACAGAGAAATGTCTTCCTTCTAATTTCGATAATGGAAAGGAAGAGAGGGCCAGGGTAGGCCGAAGAAAATACAGTGTAAAGAAAAAGAAGTAACTGTTGCTGAGAGAAGAGAAGATTTAGATTAAGAACTGAGATTTTTGTTTTGTTATTAGGACTTCCTGTGCTGTTGTTTCACCAGGTTGTATTCTGGACACTATTATTTATGCTGGAGCGCAGTTACTGAGTGGACCTTGGTTTATTTCCCGGGAGTGTCCCTGGCTCAGCCCTGGGCCCCGCCCCCAGCTCATGGCCCCAGAGATATTTCCCCCAAGGCCGGGAGGGTGACCCAGAGTGGAACAGGAGGTTACACGTAATTTTACACCTGCTGAGTATCTTGCATCATTCAGGCTCGTCCTGTTTACTGTTGGTTAACTGCGAGGTCTGGGTGAACCGGAGGGATTGCAGAGCGAAAAACCAGAAGCGTCTCGATGACCTGGAGAAGGACTAGGTGAACTCGTGGAGGTTTCGGCAAACTGCGGATTTAGATTTCTGCGCGCGTGTTTTAAAATATGCTGATTTCCACCCACAAACATAGCTTCACGCAGGGAAGTCACAATCTTCTTTCTGCGCATAAAACAAAAGTATGTTTGTTTTCAATTAGATAGAAAAAGTAGGCATTTTCATTGCATTGCAGACATCTGCACGTATGTTAGGGGGTAGACACATGCTTATTTTATAATCTGCACGTACCTGATGTGCACGGATTATAAAATACCGTAATAGATCTCCACACGGTTGTTTTTTTAAAAGAGTTGCACACATACAAATTAGCTCATATAGCATGCAAATAGTACATATTCGCACAACTGCTATTTTATAAACCCCAAACATACATGTGCTATCTTACTTATCCGGCTATGCAGTGCTTTGCTTTTACTTATTTGGCTATCTTACATAGCCGAATAAGTCTTAAACAGCACTACTTCGTCAGATGAGTAGCGTTTTTTTTTTTAGCCTTTTCTGTCTTTTGCCAGCACTTACCCGGATGAGTCAAAACTTATTTGGCTATGTTGACAATGCATGCCGCATATCTTTTAGATACGCAACATGTTATTGGGTAGATTTAAGTGCATTTTCTAGAAAAGTGAATTTTAAAAGCCCGGCATGCGTCTCAGTTGGGGGAAGCGTGCGCCACCCAGATGCGCGCGTGTCTCCCACTGCGTGCACGTCTGAAAAGTTTTCAAAAATGGGCGGAGCGTGGACATTTCAGGGCATGGGCAAGAGGTGCGCATGTAAATATTTACGCGCTTGGGCCTGTGCGAACTGGAAGGACTGCAGAGTGAAAAACTAGAAGCCATGTAAGTTTATTTCTGCTAGGAATGAGGTGTAAGTTTAAAAAAATAAAAAACTAGCAGTGCTAGGGTCTGGGGTACCTGGGGGGAGGGTAAGCTATTCAACCAGAGGGGCTTGGAGGAGCTAGCTGTTAACTGGGCAAACTGGGGAAACTGGCAATGGCATGAACGCACACCCCTTTTAAAATTCCTCAACTTATGTGGTAGGAGCAGGATTTGTGGACCTAGACATGCGCCTATTTAAAATTAGATGCGCATCCAGGCCATTTTATAACATATGTGCATGTACACATGCAAATTATATAATGTCTGTGCCCCAGTGTGTGCGCCTGCATACCAGTATGAAAGTTACCACCATAGGGTGTGTGTGCATTTGTGCGCGCAATATAAAATATATGTGCACGTTCACAGATGCACGCTAGGCATATTTTAGATAATGCGCACGCACTTCTGCGGACGATATAAAATTCTAGCGCATGGGTGCCCACGCTCACCTACGCATATATATGGGCACGCGCACCTGCTCGTTTTAAAGTTACCATCATAAAATTTTATTCGCGCTATTCGGACGCATTTACTGCCCCTCCCCCCCCGCCAGGGGATTTTATAACAGCTTTACCAATTATCCTACCAGCTCGCCCAGTCCATCTGCAGCTCGTGAAGACCCCCCTGAGGTCCCCCCCATATCACCCAGACCCCTCTGCAGGCATTTTTTCATTTTTAAGATGTTTACGATAACCTGCACCAGACACTGAGCAGGAGTAAATGCGCACAAGCAAAGGTCTGGCTCGCATCGCTTTGGCAGGCTGTAACATAGCAGATATTGACCCCCCTGGCCCGCCCCCTTTTTATACGCATAAACTTACTTGTGCTGCCTGATTTACGCACGCATGTTGCAGTTTTTAAAATCGCATATACTGGCCTGCATGTGCCATATTTTTACATGCGCATCTTGTGAGAGTTCACCTCTGTATCTCCAGCCTCAGTAGTGAACTCTGTCTCCCACATCTTTCTGGATTAGTTCGTGCCCAGAGTGCTTAACTTGATTAGATATAAAAGCCACTTGGCAATGAAATCCTGTTGTATTATTAGTGCTATTTAGGGACCCAGCTGACTCTGTTTTAATGATAACATTAGTAATTTACACCTACAATATGCTCTCCATTGCTGCGCCTAGACGTTTATAAAACTCCCGAGCCGCTCTTCATTTGTCTCCCAAAACGCCCTGAATATTTTCGGTGGGCAATGCAAAGTCTCTTGGGTGGCCATAAACAGGAATTCTCTTAACCTCAGTTTGGCAGCGGTTCGTTAAAAAAAAAAAAAAAAAGCTCCAAAAATAGGAAGATGGAAGTAATTAACTTTCCAAACGTTCTTTGTTGAAGAAAAATTGGGATATTATTCTTTTGACTTGAAAACCCTGAGGATACTTCTAACGCTGTGCACATGGAATTTTTCAGTATCTATATGCTAGCAATTAACCGAATCCCTGGCTGTCAGCGAAGCCCGGTCAGAGTCTGAATCTTTCCCTTTTCTTTTTCTGCTCAATCTGTTTGCAACCACAGGGTCTTCCTCCAAGGACCAAATGTGTCAGCTTTGTAATGAGCTTGACCCCCATCGGCCTTGGTGCACGGGACTCCCCACTCCAGTGTCTTCTGTAGCGCTCTGGGGTGAGAAGTTTACTGCAGCGTGCTGTAATTCAAGTGAAGATCTGATTTCCCAGTTTGGAGTTTTAAGTAAATAAACCATTCTACAGGGTTAAATATTTCCGGATGTGCTATAAGACACTTACATAGGAAGAGTAGGCCCACATTCCCTGACAGGTCAGGATCTTTCTCTGCTGAGTTTGGTGCTTTTCCAATGCTGTGGTTCGTGCTTATAGAGACCTAATCATGCATACTTATGCGGTAACTTTGTCTCTAGACAAATGTTCATTAGTTGTCACATGACAGACCACCAAATTCAATTTGGTTTGCGATTTAGGTCTCCCGAGCATGATGCAGCCAAGTCCTCCTGTTGAGTAATTTGTGTTGAGTGATGTGTTTACCGTTGTTTAGCTTTGTTCTTACGTTTCCACCAAAAATGCGCAAAACCTTAACTTTTCCCTCTTTGAAAACCCAAACTGTAAATCGTTGTAGATTTACAATTTTAAGTTACCAAACTTGCCACATGTATGACTGCGTCCCGTGGCAGGTCCTTATGTTGTGAAAGGCTGCAGAACTTAATTACTTTTATCTTATTAAAAATGCTAAATCAGATTTGATTGAGATGCAGTTTTGAGGCAAAATTCATTTTCAGCCTTTAATTTGTGGTGTAAAGATCTTGAAGATGAGAGCAATGTCCTATGAGGTAAACTTGTAAATATCTGCTTGAGAACAGCTGGAGTTTGGGTCTTGCTGATGTACTTGTGACCTGTAGAAGCGCTGTCTTCTGTTTACCAAAGTTTTCTTTAAACACTTCTGTTGGGGAGATATAATAATGTGTCTGTTGCTTCTGGTTACGATCCTACATCTCCTTTTGTTTTTGTCAAATTTACTTACACTATTGTAGTTTTGGAATACAAGCTATACTTTTCCCTATAAATCCTGCCCTCTATGTGAAAAAGTGCTTCCAAACGTCTGACTCCGCGTGAAGCCCGCTATGATCATGCAGTTCTTTAATAGTGAGATGCCAGCATGGGATCTTTTTATGATTGAGGATTTAGTTTTAAAGTGAATTAGGAACAAGTTAGAAGAAAGACACCAAAGACTGGAAGGCTCGTCTGCATACTGCTCCCAGCATCCCTCGGGAGAGGACTCCAGAGATCACCGCAAGCGATCCAGGGATTGAACTCCACAGCCCCGGCTTCCAGAGGCCCCGCACCCTTTGCAATAGAGGAGGACCGGAAGGCTCATCTGCATACTGCTCCCAGCATTCCCCGGGAGAGGAGTCCAGAGGTCACCGCAAGCGATCCAGGGATTGAACTCCACAGCCCCGGCTTCCAGAGGCCCCGCACCCTTTGCAATAGAGGAGGACCGGAAGGCTCATCTGCATACTGTTCCCAGCATCCCCCGAGAGAAGAGTCCAGAGGTCACCCCAAGCGATCCAGGGATTGACTTTCACAGCCCCAGCTTCCAGAGGCCACGCACCCTTTGCAGTAGAAGAGGATTGGAAGCATTCGCCTAATGGCACGCCAATCTCAAACCCTTCAATTCTTGGAGTGAAGATCAATTTAATGGTGGTTAAAGAGGATTGGTAAGTTTAGCTTTGGGAAATCTTTGGACTTAAAAAAGTTTGGAGAAAGGTGAAATAGAGGGATATATAGTTTGTGTGTGTCTGAGATAATAAGTAAGCCAGAAGTAGTTAATTCTAGTGTCTGTCTTTCCTACCCATTCAACCCTTGGTTTTTAGGCAGGAGACATGTTCTCATTAAAAATAAATCAGGCTCTTTCTAAATCATACTATTGCACCAGCCCTTACTGAAAGTTTAATCATCCCCTTGTAGGACACTAGCTGATTAATTACTAAATTCACCTGTAAATTTAAAGTACTCTAATTCTAACTCCCTAGGGGTACATTTTATAAACTTGCGCAAGTGCGCACACACGGACGCCTGATTTTATAACGTGCATGCATGTTATAAAATCGGGGGTCGGCACACACAAGGGGGTGCACACGGCTTCCCCCGTTCCCTCCCAGGCCACTCCAATTTAGGAGCGGCCTGGGAGGGAACTTCTCTACCCCCTAATCTATCCTTTCTACTCCTTCCCCTAACCTTCCTGCCCCCTAGCCCTAATCTAGCCCCCCCCACCAAGTTTTAACTCACCTCTTTTGCCTGCTTGAAGCAGGTGCAGGTTGTGTGCACCGGCAGCCTGCTGGCATGCGATTTTCCGACACAGCAGCAAATGGCCGCTGTGCCGTGGGCCTCTAGCCCTGCCCCAGACCCTCCCACCTTGCCCCCTCCCCACCCCTTTCTCGAAGCCACAGGACTTGCACGCAGCCAGGGGCTTTATGCGCATGGCCAGGCCTTTTAAAATAGGCCCGGCATGTGTAGGCTTTTGAAAATCCGGCCCTTAGTATCCTAAACTTAACTAGCAGATTAATTAGTAAATTAATTAGTAAATACACCTGTAAATTTAAAGTAATCTAATTCCAACTCAATTAGTGTCCTAAACTTAACTAGGAACTCAATAAAACTAAGATGAAGGCAGCAGTCCAGCAACAAGAGGGGGGCTTTCCAGTCTTTTGCATTGAGTGTCACATGTATGATTTTTTACCCGCCGGTGAGAGATTGTATGTGTGCACTCGGTCAAAGAGCTCCTGGCTCTCAGGGAACGATCCAATCTCTGGAGGCTAGAGTAGCAGACTTGGAGGAGCTGAGGCAGACAGAGAGGTACATTGATGAGACCTTCAGGGACATAGTAGCTGAATCCCAAATCCAGTCTGGCAGCCCCAGTGCTGCCTTGGATCAGAAAGGTCTCCCAGTTGGAGAACATCAACCTGGTATAGCAGGACCTGCTCTACAGGAGATTTATTTATTTATTTATTTGTTTGTTTACTTATTTATTTAAAGAGTCTTCTATACCGATGTTAGTCGAAACATCACCTCAGATTACATGGAGTGCGAGAAGTATTGTCTTCTCGCACTGAGGACAAGTCACCCAGGGCTACTGCCTAGGAGGGAAGGGTTAGGCAGCCCCTACTGGTTCCCCCCCATTCATTACTTACCCAACCCCAACCCCTACTGACCCCCCCCCCCCATTCATCACTTACCTAACCCCAGCCCCTACTGACCTCCCCATTCATCACTTACCCAACCCCAGCCCCTACTGGTTCCCCCCCATTCATTACTTACCCACCCCCAACCCCTACTGACCCCCCTATTCATTACTTACCCACCCCCAACCCCTACTGACCCCCCTATTCATCACTTACCCAACCCCAGCCCCTACTGACCCCCCCCATTCATCACTTACCCAACCCCAGCTCCTACTGACCCCCCATTCATCACTTACCCAACCCCAGCCCCTACTGATCCCCCATTCATCACTTTCCCAACCCCAGCCCCTACTGACCCCCCTATTCATTACTTACCCAACCCCAGCCCCTAGTGACCCCCCATTCATCACTTACCTAACCCAGCCCCTACTGACCCCCTATTCATTACTTACCCAACCCCAACCCCTACTGACCCCCCTATTCATCACTTACCTCACCCCAGCCCCTACTGACCCCCCCCACTCATCACTTACCTAACCCCAGCCCCTACTGACCCCCTATTCATTACTTACCCAACCCCAACCCCTACTGACCCCCATTCATCACTTACCTAACCCCAGCCCCTACTGACCTCACTATTCATCACTTACCCAACCCCAGCCCCTACTGACCCCCCATTCATCACTTACCTAACCCCAGCCCCTACTGGTTCCCCCCATTCATTACGTACCCACCCCCAACCCCGACTGACCCCCCTATTAATCACTTACCCAACCCCAGCCCCTACTGACCCCCCCCATTCATCACTTACCCAACCCCAGCCCCTACTTACCCCCCCATTCATCACTTACCCAACCCTAGCCCCTAATGACCCCCCCCCCCATTCATCACTTATTTATTTATTTTTATTTAAAGGCTTTTATATACCGATAGCCATTTGCACATCGAATCGGTTTACAGATAACGTATACCATGATAGAGAAAATACATGGAATGATTCAGTTACATGGCATGTTAAACAGGGGGAGGGGTACAAAAACATGGTGTGCAGAGAGTATAAGGTGTCAGTACATACACGGTATGTACTGACCCCCCCCCCCCATTCATCACTTACCCAACCCCAGCCCCTACTGACCCCCCCCCCATTCATCACTTACCCAACCCCAGCCCCTACTGACTCCCCCCATTCATCACTTACCCAACCGCAGCCCCTACTGGCTCCCCCCTTTCATCACTTACCCAACCCCAGCCCCTACTGACCCACCCATTCACTTACCCAACCCCAGCCCCTACTGGCTCCCTCCATTCATCATTTACCCAACCCCAGTTCCTACTACCCCTGCCCCCATTCATCACTTACCCAACCTCAATCCATACTGGCTCCACCCATTCATCACTTACTCAACCGCAGCCCCTACTGACCCCCCCATTCATCACTTACCCAACCTCAATCCATACTGGCTTCCCCCATGCACTACTTAACCCATGTCGGTGAGAGGCTCTTCTATTGAAGGCCTCCCTCAGCTCCTCCCAGGTCTCCATGCTCTTCCTCAGGTTGAACATAAGAACATGCCATACTGGGTTAGACCAAGGGTCCATCAAACCCAGTATCCTGTTTCCAACAGTGGCCAATCCAAGTCACAAGTACCTGGCAAGCACCCAAACATTAGATAAATCACAAGCTACTATTGCTTATTAATTACCGAAACAGCAGTTTATGGATTTTTCCTCTAGGAACTTATCCAAAACTTTTTTAAACCCAGTTACACTAACTGCTATAACCACATCCTCTGGCAATGAATTCCAGATCTTAACAATGTGCTGAGTGAAAAAGAATTTTCTTTGATTTGTTTTAAATGAGCTACTTGCTAACTTCATGGAGTGCCCTCTAGTCCTATTATCAGAGAAAGTAAATAACTGATTTACATTAACTTGTTCAAGTACATTCATTATTTTGTAGACCTCTATCATATCCCCCCCTCAATCTTATCTTCTCCAAACTGAACAGTCCTAACTTCTTTAGCCTTTGCTCACAGGGCAGCTGTTCCATGCGTGCGTGTGTAGTATAATCCCCCTCACTTATGCGAGCAGGGCGGCATTTGCGTGCGCATGCGCACATTAATATGAAATAGTGTGCACATGTACGCACAAATAGCTGATTTTAAAACTGGCATGCATATACTCGTGCAGGGGCGGATTGGCCTATCGGAGGATCGGGCATCCCCCGGTGGGCCGATCGCTCCAGTCATGTGGTCTGCCATGCGTGGCAGTGACAGAGCCGGGCTCGGCAGACCACGTGATGTGTCCTGGGCCGGCCTGGGCGGCGAATACCCGGGCCGGTCTGACATCGTGAATCCACCGCTGTACTCGTGCGTTTTGAAATCGCTGTGTGCCTATGTGCGCCCACGGGCAGCTCTTAAAATCTATTTCTTGGTGTTTTGTTTTAAATTCATATACAATTCAGTGAAAGTGGGTAGGAGAGTGATTTGGGCTGAATGTGCTTGCATGCCCTGCTAATCAATATATTTGTTGTTACGCGTACTGTCCGCAGCAGACCCGCGGCATGGCCCTCTCACTTCTCTGCAGTAACTCCAGCTCCTGGTTCCTCCTCTCTGGTGGCGGGGGGCCGCCAGCTCCATCCTCGGGCCTCCCCTGGTGCCTCTGGCTCAGCTGCAGTCTCTGGTGTTCCCGGTCCAGCCACCACGTCCATTGCTTCACATCGGGCCTCTCCACGTGGCCCGCGGAGAGACGCCGCTACTCGGCGCAGCGTCCCTCCCTAGGCACATGCGCACGCATCACCAATGCTTATGTAGGGCCCGCAGCGGGAATCTAGCCATGGCCTCGGATGATGACGTCAGCAGAGCTTCAGTATTTAAGCGCAGGCTCCGCTCCTTAGCTTTGCCTTTGCAACAGGTCTCCTCACTAGTCGAGTACTCGTTGCCTCCTAGAGATTCGTCTCACTCCTGTGTTCCTGTTCCTCGTTTGATCCTGGTTCCTGTCTCCTTGTTCCTGCCTTGCACTTTATCTCGGATTGCCTACACGGACTTTGACTTTGCTTCGTCTGACCACGCCGTTGACTCTCTCCAAGCCCGGATCTCTGCTTCACCTGACCACACCATTGACTCTCTCCAGACCCCGACCTCTGCATTGTCTGACTACACCGTTGCCTCTCTCCAGACCCAGACCTCAGCATCGTTCGACTACGCTTGACTACTTCTGTGATCAGACCTTAGCCTTGTTTGCCACTGCTTCCAGATTGCCGCCAACCCTGACTCAAGCCTGTCCATTGTCGTCTCTTCAGCTTCCTTCCTGGACTTGATCGAATCAGGCTTTGGCCTGCTCTTGCTCGGGCGCCCCCTTCATTCCTTTGGTGCCCGAGTCTCCAGGACACTACATTGTCTGGTGTAAGACTGTACCATCTCTCTTCTGCTGTCTCTGGGCTGAACTCGATCTCCTCATCATCTACATACAGAGGCCCACCTAAGACCAGCCGGCCCTGACACCCAAAGGCTCAATCTGCGGGGAACGAGGGCTGGTATTGGTGAAGCTCCATCCGGCCTCTGTTCAGCCCACGGTGGGGACCCGTAGGTCCCCACCCACGGGTTGCGTCAACCCCACCTTGGTCCAAGGGTCCACCTCTGGCGCAACATTTGTTATTGTGTTGGGGTTTTTTTGGTTTGTTTGTTGATGTTGAGAATTGTGAGAGGAATGAGAAATGCAAGGAATGATAACCAACAGAATTTGCAGTTAGAAGAAACTTATGTCTGATAAAATAGGAGAAGTCCAATTTGTTTATTCATCTCCTTTGTATTATTTGTTTTAGTTCATAGTTTTGATGTTTTCGATTAGAATCCTGATTGGAATGGTCCCCATGTTCTCTGTGGTGGGGCATTTTGTATCTGTGTTTGTTTACATTCTGGTCTGTTCACAAAGATGGCACCCTTTTTCTTCACATTGTCAGCACTGGAAGAGGTAGACCACATTTGTAAAGCAGCATGAATATGATTTTCATGTTAAATACCTTCCCCATGTAACTGTAGGTCCTGGGATATGTTTTGGCACAGGTTGCTGTCTGCTTTCTTGCATGGTTTAATGCCTTTCTCCCCTTCTTGAACTTCTGTTTCAAGTCTGCTTCTCATCAGTTTTTGTTTTAGATTTAGGTTGTTGGCAGAAAACTAAAACTAAAGGCGCAGGAATATTTGTTTCAGCGTCCTTATATGATTATTTCTAGTTTTTCAAGTCCCAGCTCATTGTTATTATAATACATACATAGTTGGTGGTTTTCGTTCGACTGTATGGAAAATGCAATTTTTCTGGAGATGATTCTGCAGTTATATCATTTTTCTCTGAGAGATTCAGTCAGTGCTGTGAGATGTTTGTTTCTGTGTTTTGGGTCAGAGCATCACAATAGTTATGTGTAGCTTTGCTGTAGTCAGTGGAATTGTATGCGTATGAAAGAGGAACTGGAGATAGGGTGGTAGGCTGCATCTGCATAGTACAATATGCAAGAAGTGACATTTCTTGGTGCGGAGTAACAAACTTTGAAATTGTTTGTTAAATGGAGTGCTTTAAAAGAGGTGACAAATTGCCTAAGATGCTTTTTTGCCTTCCGTCCATAGCCAAAGGAATGCCATCATAAAGCAGAGGTTACCAGACTATAGTGCCATCCTGGTATCAGTAGTGATTTCCATCATTTGTAAAGAGATTTCATTACTGAAGCCGAATCGCGATGAATGTAAGCAATTATTTTATAGAATCTGGTGCATGCTGGTGATTCAGGATTCATGTTTTCACACAGTTCATAGGCATTGGGAATGTGACTATAGAGTGATTCCACATGCAGAGTGAGAAGGAGGGGGGTATCAGGCAGAAGTTGTTTAATGCTGTTTAACTTGTGATACCCTATGAAGCTATTTGGGTTTATTTGAGCACGTCTTCCAAGTATGAATGTACCAATGGCCGATATTCTGTCGTAACTAATGCAGCAATGCCACTTAATGTTGTAGATTATCAGATTGTATAATTATTCATGGAATAGTCTGGCACTGAAATCTTGACTATCTGTGCTGTCCATGTAATTTGTTATCACCATCTTTCTCTTCAAGGAAGACTGTATGAAAACAGAAGTTCGGTCAGTGTAACTAACCAAACAGTGTACAACACAGATACAGTGCTGTATACACAGATGACAGCACGCACCTACATATGATCTCAGAATTATTATTCCAGTCTTTCTTACAGTTTCCTGAATTTCCACTGCTGTCTCCCCATACAAAGCGAACGAGCTGCTATTTACTTTTGCTCGACATCAGCAACACATGCACCACAGTAGAAAACAAAACAATGCAGGGCCTCAGGCAAGTTGGATGCATGACAACGGTGAAGCACCGTCCACCCACAGCGAACACTGGGCTACCCAAGGAAAAACCACATGGAAAAACTTGGCTGAAATTACCGAATTGTGCTTGATGGGCCAGAGAAAGCACAAGGGAGGGAATCAGAGAAAACAAAGCAGGCATTTCTCTATCAATTTGCTCTCAAGATAGCAGCAGCAAGAGCTGGCAGGAAGGGAATTGCAGCAGACTGAGAAAACAGAAACGGAAAATTATAGAGCTGCACTGCCAAGTTGAGCCGTGCATTAAGGAGAGTGGGAGAGGATAACATTGAACAACGGCGCACACATATTTTTATTCTTTTTTTGTTAGTGGAGTTTTACAAATCCTCAGCGTTCTTGTCAACCATCTCTCAGTTCAACCAGATATCCCCTTCCTTTGCGAGGAGAGGGGAACACCAGGGAGAACCTGCCAGCTTCTAAAAAAATGTATTACTTTTCCGCAGCTCCCCTCCCCCCCCCCCCCCCCATCACAGGCACATTTGCAAATGCTTCCTAGGAGCTCCTTCTTTCCTCATCTTTCACAGGGAAGGGGAAATTGTGGCTGGTGAGAGAGCTGCTAAAAGGCAAATAATGTTATGTGAAAGTGACGCACCCTCTGGTTTATGGATCTTTGCTGGGGAAAATTCCTGTCCCTGAGAGTGGCACCGAGTTAACTGCTGAGGGCACTGATTGTAACCATTTTTCCAGTTCTGGTTGGCAGTGTACCCCATTTTAGAGGATCATGAGTAATTTCCTTTGACCAAACAATTAAAGAGCGCTGCCATGAAATTTCAGGTCTTGAAAATGTGCATTTTAAGGACCTTTTGTGTACGCAAGAAACAGCATGCTATGCATTTAAAGGGGGAATTTAAAAACTGGTGCCCGTTTGTCGGCCTGCGCCCAGAGACGTGGCCAATTTATGACACACGCGCGTTTATGTGCGCATACTATAAAATAGCCTGAACGCGCGCACACGTGGGAGGATTTTAGTAGATGCGCGCCGACGCCATTACCAGTTATCCCAGTTTGCCCAGGTTAGGGACAGGACTTCCAAACGCGCCCCAGTTTAATAACCTTCCTTCCTCCGTTAGCTCCCACCCTTAAACCCTGCTGATCTGTTTAGTTTTTTTTTTGTTTTAGCGGAAGTAAAGTTATGTGGCAGGGACCCGGAGCGCGTATTTATGTGCAGATTTCAGTGTAAATCCAGGAACACCCATTGCCCCTCCCAGACCAGGCCCACGCCCTGCCCCTTATTTGGATCTTTTCATTTGTGCGCGCAAACTCGGGCAGCTTTTAAAATCCGTTTGGCGAGTGCCGGCCTGACGTATTCGCATGTCCCCCGGTCTTGGCGCACGTCGGGGCTGTTAAATTCCTCTTTGAGCGGGTCATTTTGTAACATCATGCACAAGTTACACCAACTTTCAATGCAAACTTATGCGCACAGGTCCACTTTCAGAAATCGTCCCGGCAGACCTATGCTCACAGAATTATAACTGCTAGTCCATGCGCCTAGTTTTGTCAAAAGAACTTACATGCAAACTTTTTAAAATCTAAAAGCAGCCCTGCCCGGCCTTCGTGCCCTGGAATGCCTCTTCCCTTTTATGCATGCATCGGTTGTGCAACTTTCTAAAGGGTCATGTCCGCAGGTAAACGACTACTTTACCAGCAGAAGTTCTCCCTGAAGGTCATTTTCAAAGGGATTTTTGCAGAAATGGCCTTTAGTAATCAGGATGTCTGTCATGTATGCAGACTAAGCACTGGCCTTCCCAGGCGGGGTGCTGACATGGAGGTTGGACCTATGCATGTACATTTTCAAGGAAACAGTCTGGGCACATTTCAGCAGCACATATCTAAGTTAGTGCAGATAGATAGAGTGCATAAGTCAGCTTTGAAAACTGGTGTACCTCATGCTAACCGATGCACCATGTTACCAAATTAGCCCCGTAGGGTTAATGTGCCTGCTAAACCAGGGTCTGAAGCTGTCAGCATTAAAATGATTGCTTCCCCACAAGTGTATGAAAGATCATTTGCAAATAAGTCTATAACAGCTGCAGGGAAATAGCATGGTATGCATCTCCCCCCTCAGACCAGGTAATACACTTTTAGCATGCAGGCTGCCGCTCAGAAGGACCCAGGCTAACCCGCCTGAAGTGAAAGGGCCAATTAGCATGGGAGATTCTCCCCCTCCCGCTCACAGCCCATGGAGCTTTCCCCACCCTGCACAGACATGTGTCCCTCTGTGCATGGCAAAAATCTTTGTTTCATTTATTTTTTTTTATTTCCATTTTTTTTACTTTTGTTTTTTAAAATTTTAGTTTTAAAATGTAAGTGTTGCTTCTAGTGTGCACGAACTTGAAATGGTGCACATTACTTTGCGTTAGTGTGTACTATTTGAGTTAGTGCGCACAGATTTGATTCAGTATGCATTTCAATTTAATGTACACTAAAAACAAAAAAAAGATGACATTTTGTAGGGGGTTTTTATTGTATCTCCTTAAAACCGACATGAAATGGTACCGACAGTGTCATTGACATTATCTGTGCCATTTCAAATGAAATCATATCCTTGCCTCCTGCACCACATCAAGGCACATCAAAATCATCCCTGAACTACCCACTACATAGTCCTGATTCCCCCCAAATCCTCCACTGCTCATCAGAACCGCTAACCAAACATCAGAGCATCAAGGCAGCGGGATCCCACTCCCACTCCTGAAGCCCCTCCCACTTCTCCAGAATGCATCACAGCCATGAGCAGGAGGGCTGCGAGGGCGTTCCTGCTGGCGCTGCTGCTGCTGAACGATGCCACTAGATGACGCTTCACGTGCAGCGCTGCCTAACGATGTCGTTCAGGGTTCAGCGACGGAGCATGCAGAGGGCTCTTTCAGCCTGCCTACCACCGAGGACTGCGGCGGTAAGAAGGCATTCCTGTGGGAGGGGGTTAGGGGGTGGGTTGCCTGCTTTCATGGGAGGTTAGGGTCTTCTTGGGGGGGGGCTCATGAATGTGTAGTGGGGGTTTGGACGGGTAACTGGCCATTTCACTCTGGACACGTTAGCATGGTGAATTTCATGGCAGCTAGCGTGGGTGCTGTACTTTTGGTGTTAGCACTCGTGCGTTTTCTCTCTACAATGTACTATACCACCCATTAAGTGCCAGTTTAGCTTGTATATTATAATTTTACTGAGCCACTTGCAAAAACATTTTTTTGTGCAAAGGGGAAATGGGGGGCAATTTGTCCCAGGCCTCACACAAAACAGCACTCCATGATCAGAGGGGGCATCCTGCCCTTGGCCTCCAGGAAGCTCGGGTACTACTGTGGCTTCTCCCATAGACAGATGCTCCTCTGATCCCATGATGCAGGTGCAGTTAGTTGTAAATCATGTACGGACTATGCACAGCACAAGCTTCTTTAACAGAGAGGTGAGTGGATCCTTTTCACTACGATAGGTTATCACTTTATGGCAATACGCTGTTCCTTGCATAGTAAATTACTGCTCAAGATAATGTGGGCAAAGCTAGAACATTACTCAGGCATCTGGCAGCTTGAGCGTTTGACTTGTTTTGGACATAGGAAGGTGTTTTTCAAAGGCATTGCTAGAGATAAAACAGTGCTTTTACCTGCAGAAACAGCCTGTCATAGGATTGCTCGCCAGATATGCGGGAAAACATGTGCTCACGGCCCGTGGGAATGTAAGTTTACCCGCTGCGAGCTGAGGGGTTCCTAAGGCTGTCCCATAATAAAATCTGCACACAAATTAGCAGGTATTAATGTGCCTGAGTAGTAACTTTCCAAGAGAAAGCATGCACCTACTGAAACCTCTGCGTATATTTGATTTAAAATTTGTGAGCTATTTCAAAACTGTTCCCAAATTGTCAAACTTTCACTAATTTTCAGCATGGACCTGAGCTATCAGTCATGTCAGAGGAATTACCTTGAAATAAAACTTGGTCAACCACGAATGACTCTTTTGGGGGTTTCTAAGGGGGTTAGCCAATAGTGTGCTGCCCTCCTCAAGCCTCCTCTGTGCCCGAATTTTACTGGGCCAAAAAATATATTTGAGCATTTCTTCATTCCGTCCTAACACCGATATGGAAATGCACGCCTGGAGAAAAAAAAAGAAACTGGACCATTTTAAGTCTTCAGATATGAAAGCTCTTTTAAACCCACCTTTTCATTTGAAATTGGCTTAATTTAGACTTTTCCCTTTCTAGGAGGCTAAAAAACATGTATAGGAAGCTGAAAGAGGAAAGAACGGAGTCGGGAGAAAGCAATGTGAGCAATTCCAGGCATCATCAGTGGGACATTGACCACGCGCTGGAACCTTTTACTGGCCTGACACCTGAATACATGGAAATGAGTAAGCTCTGCATGCATTGTATTACTTTTCTGCATGTTTTACAATTTAGTGTTATTCTAACAGGAGTTCGTTACATCCCAGATAATTTTATAGAGTACTATAAATAATCTCATCAGTTCTAATTATCTGACATATGCCTTACCATCTAGTTACGTGGCCTGATTAAAAAAAAAGTAAAATCCCAAACCATTGTTAGATCAATAGGACCATTATTCCCTCTGTGACTTCATCTCGGATTGTTACATTACTAATGCAGGGCTCTGTGTGTCCAGAGGCCGAGCCAAAACCACAGCACTGTGAAGTACGCAGGGAAAAAGTCTATAAACGGTGAATAATTAAACGCATTGATCACATTCAATGAAAACGTCACTCATGCCTTGGTTAGAAAGCCTGAAAATGCTTTATCTTTATCGCTTCATGAGCTATTTTCTTTAGAAAGTTTTGCACAACTCACAGGCACATTGTTCTGACTATGATTGATCAAATGAGTCACAGATGTTGAGAGTCTGCCCTGCTTGCTGTCTTCCATTCAGCTCTTCGGCTTGCTTTGGGGTTTTTTTTTTCTCTTAGCTGCAAGTCCAAAGTTTCTCTTCCAGAAATGTACTAAGAATTACAGGGATTGCATTCTCATTGCGACTCTGCTCAGAGAAGGGCTCATGTCAACGTTTACTTCTGAGTAATGTGCACGAGGCTGTTAGAGGATTTTTATTCTCTGGTATTCACCAAGTACACCGCACGCTTACAACCCAAACGTTTGCAGGGCGTCCTGCTCACTTTTAAAATGATTTGGATATTTGTATCTCATGCACTGTGGGAATACATTTAGGTGGGATTAGGGTCTTGTGTGGGTAGAAATGCCAATGTGTGCACCTCAGTAAAAAGAGCCACTCTGGGGGTTTAGTTTGCGTTGGGAAGAAGGCTCCCCAGGTACATTTAATTTTTAAAAATGTACTTGTATTGTCAGCATGTGTGCTTTATGCTCTCATCTGACAAAACGTAAAAGACTGGCCTGAATTTTTATCTGCCCCAAAATCCAATCTTTGCCTAACAATGGTCATTTTTAAACAGGCCCGTGTGCGCGCGCTTGTTTGCCCTGCACCCAGGGGCACGGCCGTTTTATAACACCCGCACATGTGCACGCGATTTTAATGATGCACGCTTAATGTACGCAAATACCACTTCTACCGCGCAAGTGGGGGAATTTTGAAACACGCATGCCGAGGTCACTGCAAGTTTTCCTGGTTCGTTCCCAGTTCGCTTAGTTAAGGGATTAGGACTTCCAAAGCCCCCCTAGTTTATTAGCCTCCTTCCCCCCCCCCCCCCCCCCCCCCCATTAACCCCGACCCTTAAAGCCCCACCGATGTGTTTAGTTTTTTTTGTTTTACGACTTACACTCCGTCCATAGCAGAAGTCAGGTTACACGGCCGAGGACCCCGGCGCACGCAGGCGCATGTAATTATTTACGAGCAAATTTCAAGGTGAATTCCAGGAATGCCCACGCCCCGCCCCGCCCACTTTTTGGAACTTCTCATTTGTGTGCATAGGGGCAAGTGCACACATGCGTGGGCGGCTTTTAAAAACTGCTTGGCGTGTGCCGGCCCGACTTAAGCGCATTATCTCCCAGTTTTGGCGTATGCCAGGCTTTTAAAATTCACCTTTATGGGGGTAATTTTAAAAAAGGATTTCCATGCTTAAAACTGGACTTTACACGGGTAAGTGGACTTCTGAAAATTGCTACGATATATGCTACTTTTGCATGTATAAATCTTTTAAAAATTACCCCAGTGCAGGTAGCTCATGTCTGAAAATCGCGCTGGCTTGAAAAGCAGGTACCTTATTGAAATGGCTTTCATGAACGACAATGTCTGTGTTTCGAATGGGAAAGTGAGCAGGCCCCTTTTCTCCTTCCTGACTCTGGGCCGAGTCACCTGATTGAAATGACCGCGGCTTAGATGTAACTCGTCCAGGATTATTCTAGCCTGACCCAGTCATTGACCCGATGCATTCACTCTGCAGCTCCTCCTCACCTATCTCCTCTCTCCCTGCAAACTTCCTCATGAACTCTGTTCATCTGAGCCCTTCTCCTCCGCCGCCCACTCCCAGCTCTGCGCTTTCCCCCTTGCTGCATTATACGCCTGGAACAGACTCCCTGATTCGGTGCCTCCTGCTCCCTCTAAAACTCACCTTTCTGAAGCTGCTTTTAAATCCTAAATACATTTCCCATAGACTCTAGTTTTTCATGTATTGTAAGCTCCATGCCTTTTATATGTATCTGTACAGCTCTGAGTACATCTAGTATTGCTTTAAAAATGATGGGGCCCATAGTCAAAGGCATTCACCCAGGTAACTGTGGTGAGATATCTGGCTAAACCCGGACTATTGAATATTTCTGGCATTTATCCAGATAAGTCATTATTATGTAGGGGCCTCCCGGGGGGTGTTCTAGGGCAGAGCTGTTATCTGGATAATTGAGCTGATTTTCAGCTGTATCCAGCTAAGTTATCCAGTTGCATGAAATCAGATAACTTTAGACTTTTGAATATAGCCAGTAAAATGGCATAATATTGTGCAAAATTAAAAAAAAAATGTGGTCCAGCTCCCATACCCTCGCAGAATATTTTACAAATGGCCCTGCTAAGCCGACCACTCCTCATAAGCCCCTAAACCCCCTTCTGTAAGCAAGTTGAAAAAAAGAAATGTGGTAGGGTCCGCTGGCCAGCCTCCCTCACTCCGACTCCCCCCTCCTCTCCCTCCCCCCTCCCCCACCCCAGCAGGTAACCTGGAGAAACCCAGTCACAGTGCTGGGATCACACAGTGCTAGCGGCACAGTCCCGGCTACTCTCGGCGGAGCTGGAAGATGTTCGCCAAAGTTTGGAGCACACGATGAAAATTATTAATGGCTTTATAGTTGATAATTATGACCCTTTAACTGGAATCTATGGAGGTGCTGCCCTACCTTTCCCACTTTGCGACAGACCTGCTGCAGGATCAAGTCTCACTTCCGTATCTCTGGCTGGAAATCTCAGCGCATGAGACGGGTTTTCCTGGCAGATAGTCGGATATCTTGTGAAATATTCCATAATGAATAACAGAATATAATGAGGGCTGTTTCTTTGTGATTATTATTAACCCCTTGGTTATAAGAGCAGGATTCATGGTTTGGCTCGCCACTGAATCGTAGAGATGTATAAAGGGTGTGCCCAGGGATTAAAGATTGGATTTTCCTGGCAGTGCCTTGCATTGCAAGAGCCAGTTCATTATCTTCAAACTTCCTACTCCCAGCGTGGAATCTAATTAAGAAGGCCCATGCTCCACAGCAGATACGAGCCTGTGATGCTGAGCTTCCTGAGAACCGGAGCAAACTGAGCATTTATTTTGGAACGGACAGCAAATATAGCGTCCAAGTGCAGAAAGACTACCCACAAAGGCCTACACAAATACTCTGTAAGCCACTTTTCTCATGTATTATTTTGTCCTGTTTTTTTCTCAGTTTGAAAATGAAACTATACTTCAGGAGGGTTCTCCTGTTAGATAAACGCAGGAAATGGAGGTTTTTGCAAAACTGGCCTGAGACGCACATAGAGCTGGCTGAGTTCCTGAGTGATATGATTTCACCAGAGCAGGAATCGGTCACACATTTTAAATGTCCTTCAAGCACAATAAAGCTATTCGCCGTGTTAGTCCAGACCTAGACAAGTTGAAAGAAAGGTTTGTATTGGAGTAGCAATACGTTTGTGATTAGCTTTGGAGTCCTATTTCCTTCATCAGCTCAGTGCTGAGGCACAAGAAGGAAACGGGAGAACGAGGTGAAGATTCTCAGGGGCTGTTAAAACACCAGCACAGTCACCGAGGCCGGCGTGCTACTGCGCAAAGGGATAGTTCATGTACATTTTAGCATGTGCTATTTGGCATTTTTTTTCGTTTGTGAAGCTGTTTGCGAAACGTATGCAGAATTGCTAATGAGCTGAAAAATCATGGAGATCAGCTGATTAGTGGTTTCTCAACACCATGGGCCTGAATTTCAAAAGCATTTACACACTTAAAAATGGGTTTTACATATGTAAGTGCACTTTACTCAAGTGGACTTTTGAAAATTGCCATAATATTTGCCATTGAATTGTCCATAGGATTTACTCATATAAGTGCACTTTACGCGGATAAATGGCTTTTGAAAATTTCTACAATAGTAGTTACATTTACATGTTTGGAAATTGGGGAGATGGATCTTTTCCTGTGAGTATATCTCAGGAGGATGTAGTTATGTTGCTCTGCAAAAAAGCGAATTATTTCCTGCAGATTATTTCGCTGGAAAATCAGTACATGAATTGTGTTAAATGAGCTGGCACTGTGAGGGAATTCGCAGTTTATGGTATCAGCCCCCTAACCTGCCTTTCAATCTCCAACATCAGGTTTCAGTGTGAGCACAGTGAGAATTAAATAAGCACTATCAAAGTTATATAATGCGCCACGTAAACAAAGATCCTTTAAGTGCAGGGACATAGTCAAAGCCTTTTATCCAGCTCCCTTGGCCTGCTTTTAGCTAGATAAACAGAGGCATCCTAGGGGTCTGATTACGTTGGGACCCTAAAACAGTGCACGTCCTTGGCACTCCAAAAGATCAGCAGCTGCACTGGGTGCAGGCACTTTTAGCTCGCATATTTTGCATAAATTAATTGTCAAAGAGAAAGTACCTGCATAGGTTCTCTTTCAAGGGATTAGCTGCCATTAGGGGTGGTTAAAGTGCAGGTATTACAGCCATTATAACTTCATACAATGGCGCATTAGTGATCATATACTTACGTATGTTTGCAAATACAAAATATAACTTTGCAGCACAGAACCAAACCTGTAAAAAGATCACGGTCAGAGCATCAATCCTTGTGTAGCAGCTGCAGGAACAACTATAAGAGCCACAGTGTTCTGATTATTCGAGATAAGAGCGAGGCAAGCCTCAGCAGAGGCACGTGGAACTGAGGTGGCACGGACGCTTAGTTTACAGTGACCAGACAGTGTCAGGTCACAGGCAGCGGGCAGAAAGAAGTCACTTAACCAGTGGTGTCCCCGGGTGACTGCAGGGGGAGGGGTGTCATTGCCGCCAGCAGGAAGGTCCCGCGGAGGCACGGAGAAGTGATGTGCTGGAGAGGTTCCCACTCCCCGCCAGCAAAAGTGAGGTCCTGTGGAAGAGGCCAGCAGCAGGTGAAGAATAGGCCCTGAGGTGCCACCGTGTTTCCCAGAGCCAGTGGCAGAAGACGAGGCCCTCAGGTGCCACCGGTGTTCCCCAGAGCCAGTGGCAGAAGACGAGGCCCTGCCCCTGAGGTGCCACCGGTGGTTCCCAGAGTCAGTGGCAAAACGTGTGTGAGAGGGCGAGAGACTGGCCTTGTGAGAGTAAATGCGAGTGTTTGAGAGGGGTGGGGGTGAGAGAGAGTAAGCGTGTGTGAGAGATACAGAGGAGCGTGCGTGTGTGTGTGTGTGTGAGAGAGAGAGAGAAAGAGGGAGAGATGGAGGAAATGTTTGTGTCTGTCTCACACACACAGACCCTCAAGCTCCCACTGTCTCTCACCAAGCGTGTATGTGAGTGTCTCACACTAAAATATTTCAAAACAGCAGACATTAAATAACACCCAGTAATTAAAACTAATAAGGATTTTCAAAATGCTCTGTTCTCCATACCTGTCACTCTGAGATTGTCGTGAACAGCTTCAGGAAGCTGTTTTGAAATATTTTATTGATGCCCTCAGTCTACAACAATCTTAGGATGACAGATATGGAGAGCGGGAGATTTTTTAAAATTCTTAATAGTTTTAATTATTGGCTGTTACTTGATAAGTCTGCTGTTTTATTTTATTGATGTTTAGGGGATTTTAAAATTATATATTGGGGGAGGGGTGCTAAATACTTTAGCTACGCCACAGCTCTCAGTGGCGGCCTACAGCCTCTATAGTTCAATAAAAAATGCAGCATCTCAGACTGAGTCCCTCACCTACAGGTGTGTGGACATGCTGGGTTTTCTGACGCGCACAGACAAAGACTTCTGTAAGCTTTGCCAGCGTATTTTGTTTTAAGGTATTTCTAAGTATGAACATCTAGACTTAGGAATGTAACTTTCAATAAATCCATCAGCAAGCATGCGGAGCATGAATTGGAGCTCACGTCTGCCTTGGGCACCTTTCAGAATGTTTTGCTTTACCCAGACTTCCAGAGGTTTCACGATCACATTCTAACATCTGTTTTTATATAAATGCTAATTCCTTTCCCTCACCCCCAAAAGGTAAAAGGACGAGGGCAAGTATTGTAATGTACAGGCAAGGTCACTATAGTGGTGTGCTATGGGGGAGGGGGAGGGGGTGTCATCTTTATCATTGCATTGTCATGACCTCTAACCTTATTGTGACAAGACCATGCCACTGAACCCCGAAAACACAAGGCAAGAAAGTAAAAGCAAGGAAGGATCATTTGCTTTGTGCCTGGAGGGAAAAGGCGCAATGAATGAGCCCTGTGCTGCGTGAAAAAGAGCTTGGGTGTCCACGCTGCGGATTTAACAGCTCTTTAAAATGACCACGAATTACTTTTGTTGGATATTTTGAAATGACTAGGGCTGAAATTTAGGAGAGCCAGTTTGAGGATTACAGTTTAGCTAAGGTAAGCTTCTTCTTTTAAGTAAACACACAGTGGACCCCAGCTGCAAAAGCCTTTCTCTTATTTTGTGCACCAATTGTAATTCTTTATGTGGCAGACACACTGGTCAGCCAGTACATGTTCCTAGCCCTTAGGTGGAGAGAGCATTCCTGCATAGGCCCTGCCCTAGAGGCAGCCTGTGAGTGATCTCCTAGTCCACAAGTGTGGGGGTGCTGGGGATGATTAGCCTTAGTTAGATTGTGGTAGTAAAGATTTGATTTCAAGGGAGAAGAAGTGTTTTCAGTGTGCTCTCCACGTTAAAGCACTCGGCTTAGCACAGAGACGGAGAGATACTGCCCTGCCAGGTACCAAGAAGTGGACTGGAGGGAACAGAGAGAGAAACAGAAGGATTTTTGCACTTTTTCTGATGTGTTTTTCACAGTTTTGCCTACAGCTTTCTGGCAGGCAGAACTCCCTGCTCAGTGGGTCAGGAACAGGCCCGGTGCCACCTGGTGTTCAAACCGTGCGGTCGCACAGGGTGGCACATCTGGTGGGGAAGCATCGGGAGCAGGGCGAGGTCGGTGTTGACACTGGTGGACCTGATCCCACCGCTGGCAGAAGAGGCAAGAGGCCACAGCAGAAGAGGAAGCCTATCTGGCAACTCCTCCTCATGTGCTGGCCACGGACTATTCAAACACTCGCAATGCTAGCATTTCCTGTATTTTCATCTCATGCATCGCGAGATGAGAAAACGGGAAGTGCTAGCACCACGAGTGTTGAATTACCTCGGGGCCAGCACATGACGAGAAGCTGCAGAATAGCTGCTCTCCACAAAGAAGAAGGTACAGGCTGGCAGCAGCAGCAGAGAAGGAATGACCCATGGACCCCGACTGCCTGGTCTGCATGTGTGTATGAGTGAATGGAAGGCTGCCTGGGATGGGTGTGTGTGTGAATGGAAGGCTGCCTGGGATGGGTGTGTGTGTGTGTGTGAATGGGAGGCTGCCTGTGATAGGTGTGAGTGTGAGTGAATGGAAGGCTGCCTGGGATGGGTGTGTGTGTGAATGGGAGGCTGCCTGTGATAGGTGTGTGTGTATGAGTGAATGGAAGGCTGCCTGGAATGGGTGTGTGTGTGTGTGTGAATGGGAGGCTGCCTGTGATAGGTGTGAGTGTGAGTGAATGGAAGGCTGCCTGGGATGGGGTGTGTGAATGGGAGGCTGCCTGTGATAGGTGTGAGTGTGAGGGAATGGAAGGCTGCCTGGAATGGGTGTGTGTGTGAATGGAAGGCTGCCTGTGATAGGTGTGAGTGTGAGGGAATGGAAGGCTGCCTGGAATGGGTGTGTGAGTGAATGGAAGGCTGCCTGGAATGGGTGTGTGTGTGTGTGTGTGAATGAGAGGCTGCCTGTGATAGGTGTGAGTGTGAGTGAATGGAAGGCTGCCTGGGATGGGTGTGTGTGTGAATGGAAGGCTGCCTGGGATGGGTGTATGTGTGAATGGGAGGCTGCCTGTGATAGTTGTGAGTATGAGTGAATGGAAGGCTGCCTGGGATGGGTGTGTGTGTGAATGGGAGGCTGCCTGGAATGTGTGTGTGTGTGTGTGTGTGTGTGAATGGGAGGCTGCCTGTGATAGGTGTGAGTGTGAGTGAATGGAAGACTGCCTGGGATGGGGTGTGTGTGAATGGGAGGCTGCCTGTGATAGGTGTGAGTGTGAGGGAATGGAAGGCTGCCTGGAATGGGTATGTGTGTGAATGGAAGGCTGCCTGTGATAGGTGTGAGTGTGAGTGAATGGAAGGCTGCCTGGGATGGGTGTGTGTGTGAATGGGAGGCTGCCTGTGATAGGTGTGTGTGTATGAGTGAATGGAAGGCTGCCTGGAATGGGTGTGTGTGTGTGTGAATGGGAGGCTGCCTGTGATAGGTGTGAGTGTGAGTGAATGGAAGGCTGCCTGGGATGGGGTGTGTGAATGGGAGGCTGCCTGTGATAGGTGTGAGTGTGAGGGAATGGAAGGCTGCCTGGGATGGGTGTGTGTGTGACTGGAAGGCTGCCTGGGATGGATGTGTGTGTGTGTGTGTGAATGAGAGGCTGCCTGTGATAGGTGTGAGTGTGAGTGAATGGGAAGGCTGCCTGGGTTGGGTGTGTGAGTGAATGGAAGGCTGCCTGTGATAGGTGTGAGTGTGAGTGAATGGGAGCCTGCCAGGGATGGGTGGGTGTATGAATGGGAGCCTGCCTGGGTTGCATATGTGTATGTGTGTGTGTGAATGGGAGCCTGCCTAGGTTGGGTGTGTACGTGTATGTATGCGAGTGTGTGCGCACATGCATGCATGGGAGCCTTCCTGTGATGAGCAGGGAGTGTGTGTGTGAGAATAGGAGCCTGCCTAGGATTTGGGTGGAAGTGAATTGGAGCTTGGCTGGGATGTGTGGGTGTAAATGAGACCTTGTCTGGGGTGTGTGTGTGAGAACATTGGAGCCTGCATGGGTTGTGTGTGTATGTGTGTGACAGTGAGCGAGAATGGGAGCTGCCTGGGTTGTGTGTCTGTGTGTGGGTGTGTGAGTGAGTGAGAGAGAGAGAGAATGGGGGGTGCAGGTGGATTCCAACCTGCCAGCAGTTGAAAAGAAGATGAGGGTCTGGAGCTGCTGGTAGATTCTAGAAGAGCTGGAGACGCCTGCAGATTTGTCCGAGAGGGAGCGCACGTGTGTGTGTGAGCGTGTATAAGAAAGAGAGGAGATGAGAGAGTTCGTGCATCCCACTCCCACTAATCCACGACAATCTCATGGTGACTGGAAAGCAAATCTTCACAGGTATGGAGGGTGTGACTTTTTAAAATCCTTTTTAGCTTTATCTTTCAGGTATTATTTGATGTGTCTGCTGTTTTATTTATTATTTATTTATTTAAAGGCTTTTATATACCGGAGTTCATGCACTAGTGCATACCACTTCGGTTTACACGGAACAAGGAACAGAAAATTACATCAAACAGATTGAACAATTAAACAAATATACAATTACATCCAACAATTGGGTATAAATAACATGGCTAACTTAGTAGGAACTTAGAGTTAGAGGTGAAGGAGAGAAATAGTACCAAGTGGTAATAGAACAATGTTAATAGCTAAATAATAAATATAAATAGTAAATACAAGTTCTTATAATAAATACAGGTGTTTACAGATTACAGTCTTCATGAAATGTTTACGTCATGAAAAGTTTTGAAATACTTTATTGGTGTTTGGGTCATTTTAAATAAACTCAAGATGGCGGCACGCCAAGGTCGTGAGCGAGTTGGGATCCGAGCTGCTTGTGGAAAGAATTTTGTTTCCTTGATCTCAATGCCTTCTAAAAGAAAAGGGAAGGTGCGGTTGTGTCCAGTTCAGCAGCAGGAGATAACACGTTTCAGGACCTCCCCGGCATGTACCCCGAGAGCCGAGGAGCCTGATGGAGAGAACCGCCCTCACCGGCAGAGGAGGCGGCTTTGAGTCCAGAGCTCAGGCAACCATCATTATAAAGGGCTGGGGCATTGATCACTCCCGGAGCGTTGGTTGACGATTTTACTTCCGGGTTTAATGCAGACTGAGAGCACAACACCGACCGCGACAACGCTGGATTCAGCTGCACCTTCCGTGGTCTTCCCGGAGGACATAACCAGTGTGGGTACATCAGGTGCTGGGGTAGAGGCTGGGGTACCGGGTGAAAACCCCAGTGTGGAGGACCTGCAGCCTAACAGGGGGGTATCCCCCGATATCAAGCCCTTTGTGATCCCTGCATGCCCCGAGGTGGTGACCTTAGGTGCTTTGTGGGACCTCGTGGCCGGTTTTGCGGCAACATTAAGTAATTTCAATATAAAATTGGATCATTCGATCTTAAAATGTCATCAAGTTTCTACTGAAAAACAATCGCAGGTTAATGTGTTGGCTTCCAAGATAACTGGCTTAGAAGAAAAAGGAAAGGGTACTCAAAACTTTAAAGCTGCAACAGTTAAGGATAGAGAAGCATTGGCAAGGTGCATAGAATGCCTGGAAAATAATGCGAGACACCTTAACTTACGATTTCTAAATTTTCCAAGACTGATTGGTGAGATCCCTTATTCTACAGTAAAGAAATTTCTCATGGAGGTTTTGAGCTTTTCCTCAGAGAATGTGCCTTCGATAAATACCTGCTATTTTCTGCCTAAACCTACAACTCTTCGATTGGCAATAAATCTTCAAGATAATTTATCTAATTTTTTTGAAAATTGTGCATTGGAAATCATAGACAGAGGAACGCTAGTCTCCTTTATTACATCTGCTGATATTAACCTAGTGATGAAAAGTTACTTCAGAAAATACCTGGTAAATTACCTGAATTCCCCAATCAAGATATATCCAAACTTAGCGTCTACTACTCAAGCTCATCGTAGAGGGTTTTTAACCCTCCGTCAGGATATTGTAGCATTGGGATTTACCTTTTTACTTAGGCTTCCTTGCAAATGTTTAATCAGAAAAGGGGATGAGTGTTATATATTTTTTTCACCTGAACAGTTAAAAACTGTTTCTGGAGTCAAAGAAACCAGCTACTTCTTTCCCCGATAAGCATGTAAAATAATAATGCTGGATAATTGTGTTATAGCCTTGCTGTGGGTATCTTGTTTTTCCTTAGGGGTTTCCCTCTTTAAATTTCAACTACCTCCCCCAATTTCTATATTTTGTCTTTTTGGGAAGTGGATAAGAGGTTACGTCTGTAATTACTTATTAAGAATTAATATGTTACATCACGTTTTTCTCTAAGCAAACTTTGTTTTGTGAATTTAAAATCTGATAAAGATTTTAAAAATAAATAAATAAAACCTTGAAATAATATTATTAGTATGTTTTTAATTTTATGATTATGTATTTTTCTTATTTCTTGATTTTGTTTGATGTTTGAGGAATGGTGATGGTTCTGTTTTTTCATTGTTGCACTGCATAATGTGTCTGGCTTCTTGCGGTTTCCAGTTCAGTTTTTGTCTGTGCGTTTGTATTTCTGCTTATGGTTGCTCTATTCTGTATCTGGTGAGGGTCTGTTTATGTTCTGCATGTGAGAGATTCACCTAATAGGAAGTGTATTAGTGTTTTAGGGCTTTCGGAGGGTCCAGCACACATCACAATAGGAATAATACCACATGGGGTCTAAGTGTCTGTTTTGCAGGGATTTCTGGTTGGATCACAGCAGTGCCTGTAAATATAATGTAAGGGACAGTTTTACCTCAGAATACTGTACTTTGATACTTTTCATGTAAAATATAAATGCATAACTCTTACCTGTGTGTGGAATGGGGCAGGGGACATGCGTTGTGCAAGGATATAGGTTCGCCTGGGGTACCTAATACCCCTTGCACCAGCCATGGGTTTGGTGGTGGTGGTAGGGGTATCAGTTTTTAAAGTTTGTATCACTGAAGGGAGCTGGGCTTTTTTTGGGTGGGCCCAGGACAGAGAATGAATGAATGGGGCGGGGGGGTAGCACAGTAATTGTTCTCACAGGGCAGCAAATAAGCCAGCAGTGGCCTTGGTCAGGAAGGAGCTGGGTACCTCTTAGCCTGGTCAAAGACGAGGTTGCATTGACCTTACAGACAGAAGAGAAGTATTTTGATAATAGACTGACGGCCGAATTTTAAATCCCCTGCGTGCGTAAAAAACGGGGCTTACGGGCGTGGCTGGGCCTTGCACACGCCGCGCAGATCTTCAGAGGGGCCCGGTCACGCACGTAACCCCCATTATGCGCCGAAGTACCGGACCCAGATAAACGGGCGGTCCGGGGGGGGGGGCGGGGCTGGAGGCGGCCGGTACAGCGGCCATTTGCTGCTGGGCCAGGGAAGTGCGCGCTGGCAGTCAGCCGGCGCGCACAAGATGCTCCTGCTCTGGAGGAGCAGCAGCTTAAAAAAAATGTAGGGTAGGTTAGATTTAGGGGATGGGATGGGGTGGGGAGTAAGAGGGGAAGGGAAAGGGAACTGGGGAAGGCTGGGGTGAGTCACTGTCCGAAAATTGCATGGATGCGCACGCGTACGTTTGAAAATCTACCCCTGAGTTTTTACCACCGAGAAGGAAGGAAGCTGTTTTCTGCCACCCTTCCTTGCCCTGAGCTGGAAGCTGGAAGGACCGCTTTCAGTGGCTGCCCTTTCCTCCTGGAAGGCTTCATCTGTCTTTTGAAGAGGAATCGGAGGGAGAAAAGAGGAGGAGGAGGAGGACATCTGGAGACCCCCGATGGAGTTTCCACCCCGGGACACAGGGCACTGGCAGCTTGGAGTTCGGGATTCTTCGTGGACCTCAGGTACTGGGAGGGTCATCAGCCACGGTTAGGATGCACACGGCCCACCTGGGACCCTTATCATTCCCTGCCACGGAGGCTAAGCCAGTTTCAAGCCCCTGCCTGGAAGGACCCATCCACAGAGTGAGAGAGCAAGTACATCCTGGCTCATGTAACTCTTAACGACCCTGGATGGAACTGGACATTTCATTTCTTGCACCTCTTGATTATTTGGAACTCAATCCAAATAAACTTTAATTTGAACACCCATCCAGAGAGTCCAGCCTGCTTTGTATGTGTGCCTGTCCCGAAGAGCAAGGGTAAGACGCACCTTTGTGATACTGCCTGGGCCAAGCAAGGACCCACCCCTTGGGAAAATAATGTGGTGCAAGAGACTGAGGAGCTGGAACTGGACACGTTCCCTGGGAAAGGGCTACATTTAGAATGATGAATTGCCCTTACATTTAGTACAGTTTTATTAGGACTGCCCGAATGGCGCATTTTCTATTCATAGCAATACATTTTTTGGATGTTTTCTTTTTGGAACCATGTATCAGATATCAAGGCACTGACTGGTTGTTTATCAAGGGTTTTTTCCCCATTCTATGGCCTACTGGAAAAACATTTGATAAGTAAGCCCTTCTGTGTTAAACGAAATTTGCATAGTCTGTGGCCATACGAACCCGCATCTTACACATTATCACAAAAAGGCCTATGCTGCTATGGATGGGCAGAGTAGATCAACCGTAAAGTCTGTTACTGCCACCACGTTTCCCAGATACCAGGTGCCTGTGAACACCATTCTTTCAACAGTTCATACGTATCTGTGGCTACCAGATCTGGAGTCACTTTCCACCAGAATACGGCAGCATGCTTATGAAAAGCTTCTTCTATTGCCCCCAGATTTTACCTTTGCGGTATCCTTAACTGCCTCAAAGCTACGGTTATTGAAATATGTTTCACCTAATCCTTCTGTTAAGGGCAGCAAGTGCCGCTCCGGGCACATTACCCCAAGCCTTCTGTTAAGGGCAGTAAGTGCCGCTCCATGCAGGTTACCCCATGCCTTCTGTTAAGGGCAGTAAGTGCCGCTCTGTGCAGGTTACCCCCAAGCCTTCTGATAAGGGCAGTAACTGCTGCTCTATGCAGGTTACCCCCAAGCCTTCTGATAAGGGCAGTAACTGCCACTCCATGCAGGTTACCCCCATTCCTTCTGTTAAGGGCAGTAAATGCTGCTCCGTGCAGGTTACTCCCATGCCTTCCGTTAGGGGTGTGTATTCGTTTTCGACGTATTGGCAATCCGCAACGTATATGTCCCTATTCGTTGTATTTGTGAGTTCACGAAACGTATGGCGAACCCCCATGAATGCAACGTATTTAACGAATAAACCCCCCACCCTCCTGACCCCCACAAGACTTGCCAAAAGTCCCTGGTGGTCCAGCGGGGGTCCTGGATGATCTCCTGCACTCGGGCCGTCAGCTGCCGGTATTCAAAATGGCGCCGATAGCCTATGCCCTCACTATGTCATAGGGGCTACCGGTGCCATTGGTCGGCCCCTGTCACATGATAAGAACACCTCCCCTGCAGTTTGAGCCCTTGGGTTCTGGTGGCTGGCAGGATTTAGCTGGAACACGGCACAGGCTGATAGTGAGGGCGGGCGGGCCCAGGCACGGGATAGGATTTCGAAACCCTCCAGGTTTAATAACCTGTCTCCCGCCCGTTACCCCGACGACATTTTCTGATCTACACACCATCCATAGCAGAAGTAAAGTTATGTGGCAGGGGAGCCCGGAGCGTAACTATTTACGCGCTGGTTTCATTGAGGAATCCAGGAATGCCCGTGCCCCGCCAAGACCCCATTCAGACCCCGCCCCTTTAGTTCAAAACAATTTTTGTGCACGTAGCGGGAGAGACGTGCGTCCTCGGGCGCCTTTTATAACCCACTTGGTCCGACTTTTGCGCTGGGCTTTTAAAATTCACTTTTTAATTTCTTATCAGGGGAATAAGTTTGTGCTTTTTAACCTCTTCATTTGAGTTGGTTTCTTTCTGATGCTTTGAGGTTAAGAGACCTAGTTACAGCATGCTTAGATCTCGGGTTCGATAAGAATTGTGGCCATCTTTAGGTTTCCTACTTTCTTTCCTGGGTGTCTCTCTCTTATTTTTTTTTTCAGTCCCCAATATGCTTCTATTGTGGACTTGACACTGGAGTATAATACATTTTTGTTATTGGGTGACAGTGTTTTGATTTTGTTTGATTTTCCTGGTACAACAATGTATTCCTGCATTATTTCATTGTTATGATTTAAATAGAAACATAGAAAATGATGGCAGAAAATGACCAATCAGCCCATCTAGTCTGCCCATCAAGATTCCACATTCATTTTCCCATACGTATGTTTCATCAACCTTGTTGGTAACTGTTTGATTCAAATTTCCTGCCATCTCCTTTCATTGATGCAGAGAGCAATGTTGGAGTTGCATCAAAGGTGAGCATAAGGTTTATGGTTAAGGGTAGTAATCACCGCATCCAGCAAGTTACCCCGATTCTTGTTTGCCCAGACTGCACAGATTGATGCTTTGTTGGATGTTGTCTGAATGTAAATCCTTTTTTCTTCATTTCCCCCTGCTATAGAGGCAGAGAGCAACGCTGTATATGTATTCAAAGTGATGTATCAGGCTTAATTGGTTTAGGGTAGTACCGCCGTGATAAGCAATCTACCCCCAAGCTTATTTGTTTACCCAGATTGTGAAGTTCAGTCCTTTTTGGTGGTTATCTGAATGCAAATCCTCTTTTCCACATTGCCCCTTGCTGTTGAAGCAGAGAGCAATTTTTGGGTTGCGTTAACCATGTGAAGGCTTTTTCAGTAAGGGTAGTAATCACGAGATAGTAGCCAACATTCCAGCAAGCCGCCCCCATGGCTCTACTCTTCATTCCCAACCTCTAGCCTTTATGGATCCATAGTGTTTATCCCACGCACCTTTGAAATCCTTCACAGTTTTAGTCTTCACCACTTCCTCCGGAAGGTCATTCCAGGCATCCACCACCCTCTCCGTGAAGAAATACTTCCTGACATTGGTTCTGAGTCTTCCTCCCTGGAGCTTCAAATCGTGATCTCTAGTTCTACTGATTTTTTTCCAGCGTAAAAGGTTTGTTGTTGAACATGGATCATTAAAACCTTTCAAGTATCTGAAAGTCTGTATCATATCACCCCAGCTCCTCCTCTCCTCTAGGGTATACATATTTAGGTTCTTCAATCTCTCCTCATAAGTCATTTTATGAAGACCATCCACCTTTTTGGTCGCCCTTCTCTGGGCCGCCTCCATCCTGTCTCTGTCCCTTTGGAAATACGGTCTCCAGAACTGAACACAGTACTCCAGGTGGGGCCTCACCAAGGTCCTGTACTACAGCAAATAAAGATAAGCCCATCCAGTGTCAAAGGTAGCTCAGTAAAACTCACATAAACTCTCTTTCCACAGCCCCCATTCCATTACGCACGACCCTCATTGTCCCTTATTGGCTATGCAGAATCGTTCTCCAGATATCGCATACATCTAGCATGTTCTCGGCATGGTGGCAGCTCGAGGGGAAAGAAACCAATTCTGCATGCCCATCTCTTCTACTTAATAATTTACTTTACCTTTTCCTGCCTAGAGGCCTTCCTTCAGTCTTGCCTTCCCTTGTAATCATAACTTTCTTCTTGATGCTGAGGTTTTTTTTTTTTGTTAATTGTATGACCATAAGAATTGCCATAATGGGTCAGAGCAAAGGCCCATCAAGCCCAGCGTCCTGTCTCCGACAGTCGTCAGTCCAGGTCATAACTACCTGGTGGGATCCCAAAGAATACATCCAGTTCTTCTTCTTCCTCATAACTGAGGATAAGCAGTGGCTTTCCCGAGCCCACATATCTAATGGCAGTTTATGGACTTTTCCTCCAGGAACCCTTTTAAAACCCAGCTATGTTAACTGCTTTCACCACATCCTCTGGCAACAAATTTCACAGTTTAATTGTGCGCTCAGTGAAAAAATCCATTCTCAGATTTGTTTCATGGAGTACCTCTTAGTCCTAATACTGTTTGAAAGGATAAACAATCATTACCTGTTTTGCCATTCTACCTCAATAACAGGCTATTTTTAAAATGACCACGCGTGCGCCCATATATGAATTTTAACTCATTCACATACTTGCCTACTGCATATAAGTATGCTCATAATTTTAATAGGTTACTCTAGCAAACCTACTTTGCATGTCTTCTATAGGACTTTGCTGGCTATAACGTGCGTATACAGGCCAATTTTAAAGCATGTTCGTGCGAGGGACAATCCCAATTTTTTGCCCAGTCAATCTCAAAGTATTTATTTATTTATTTATTTGATGGGTTTTATATACCGTTATTCGGTTGAGCCATAACGGTTTACAAAGGTATATATCTTGTAACTGAGCAGTAATGAGAACATTAAACATTAAACAGATTCTTAACAGTTGGGTAGCAGTAAAAAATCATCTAAACCAGTTAAACATTATCAGAGAAATGGAAATCAAGTCCAGGAAGAAATATTATAAGGTAGGCGGGGGAGGGCATGCCGGAGCAGGGAGAGGGGGGAGTTAAGCGGTAAACGATTGAGAGTTCAGTTGAGAGTCGGGATGATTGGATGAATTACAGTCAGTGAGGAATTTGCGGAACATTATTGTTTTTAAGTCCTTTTTGAAGGTTTTTAGGTCATGTTGAATTCGTAAGAATTTAGGTAGGGTGTTCCACATTTTGGGTGATGCGATTGAGAAGGCTCTTTCTCTTGTGGTAGAAAGATGCGCATCTTTGAGGGGAGGAATGTTTAGGTAACCAGAGTTGTTGGAGCGTAGGTTTCTTGAAGGCTCTGGTTCTTCAATCTGCACACCCCAGTTGAACCAGACCCCCCAAAAATGTGAGAGCTGCAGAGTTGATCCTTGTCAGGAGCAGCAGTAAACTTGCGCGACTAACAAGCTGCCACCCTACTCTCAGGTTTTAAAATACGGCTTTCCGGCCCCGCCCCGGAACATCCAGGCCCCGCCCCCAACTCCGCCCCCTTTTGTTACTCGCACACGCGTATGTACGTGCGTAACTTCTGACTTTAAAAATTCTTGGCTCTTAAGTAGTTAAGGATCTTTGATCTGCAAAGCTTAAGAGAAAAATTACTCAGTGTGGTAAAGGAAAGACGAGGAAGGATTATTGGGCTAATGTAGGTAAGTCCCTACTCAAACAGCTTACAGTTTAAGGAGTTAATTTTAAAAGGAGTTACACGTGTAAACGTAACTTACTATTTTAGCAATTTTCAAAAGCCATTTACACGCATAAAGTGCATTTACACGTGTAAAAGCCAAGTTTTTAAGGTGAATTTTAAAAACCCGGTGCCCGCATTAATTAGGGGATGTGAGAATAAGTTGGGCTCATGCGTGCCGAGCGGATTTTAAAAAGCCGCCCAGATGTGTGCATGTCTCCTGCAGGGTGCACATCTGCAAAGTTTTCATAAAGGGGCGGGGCTTGGGCATCTCAGGGCGTGGGCCAGAGATGGGCGCGTAAATTCTTAGGCACCCTGGTACACACTGAGGTGTCCTACCGTGTAAATTTACTTCTGCTATGGAGGAGGTGTAAGTTGTAAAATAAAGAAAACTAGGCAGACATGCAGGGTTTTAATGGTCGGGGCTAACTAGGGAGAGTGAAGGCTATTAAACTAGGGGGGGGTTTGGAGGACCTCTCTCTTATCTGGGCAAGCTGGGGATGAACTGGTAAAACTGGGAATGGCATTGGCTCGCGTCCCTTTTAAAATCCTTGACTTATGCGGTGCAAGCTGGGCTTGCACTCCCACTTATCGGCACGCGTGTGCGCATGGCCAGGCAAATTTTTTTTTTTTTTTTTTTAATAGGTTTATTAGCTTTTCAAATGAGGTTGTTTAATTACACCTATGCATATGTCAAACATATAAAACTCATGCTTAGGACTAACCAGTACAATTAACAATATCACTAATCCAATAATTCCTTCCCCATCCATTCAACACCCCCCCCTCCCGCCCCGTATTCCTCCCAGACCTGCAAGTTGTTTAAAATATGAAGAATAAGAGAGTAAATATAATGATGTTAGTGACCCTCTATCAACAGCCAGGCTATTTTATAACATGTGCGCATTTATAGGTGCAAGTTATAAAATAGCCACATTCCTGGGTGCGGGCCGACGGATGCGTTCAAATGTGTGCCCACGTGCAGGTTTGAAAGTTACTGTCCCAGCACATAAATGCTTCTTAAAATCAGGACCCAAGTGTGTAGTTAAAGCAACAGGAGCTAATGTGACTTTCTCAGGATCATGAGCATTAGTGGGATTTGAAAGATGGTTTCACCTGTTTCCTAGCCCGCTCCTCCCCTAACTCCAATGAATAACTCTTCTTGCAAGCTTTATCTCAGATTCACTGGCACATGCCTGTGAGAAACGCAAAAAACTGATTACTTGGATTTGGAGATAAAGAGAAGTTAATAGTTCAGCTAGGCCAGTTTGCGGTTTGTGCATTATAGTGCTTGTGTAAATCTGTGACTCTACCTGCTTGTGTGACCGTGTGTGCATGAGAGAAAATGTGAAACTGTGTGAAAGAACTGCAGTGTGCATGCGAGTCAGAGGAAACGCCTATTGATTTAGGGACGGATTTTAATATCTGTGCCCGATTTTATAACATGTGCACGCAGCCACGCGCATGTTATAAAATCCGGGGTCGGTGCGCACAAGGGGGTGCACACTTGTGCACCTTGCCCGCGCTGAGCCCTAGGGGAGCCCCGATGTCTTTCCCTGTTCCCTCTGAGGCCGCTTCGAAATCGGAGCGGCCTCGGAGGGAACTTTCCTTCTGCCCCCCCCACCTTCCCCTCCCTAACCCTTCCCTACCTAACCCGCCCCCTAGCCCTACCTAAACCCTCCCCATATCTTTGTTAGGCAAGTTGCGTGTGCCGGCCGAGTGCCGGCACGCGATCCCCCGGCCTAGAAGCCCTACGGAGGCCTCCGGACATGTCCCCGCCCCGGACCGCCCATGCCCCACCCCTTTTTTCAAGCCCCGGGACATACGCCCTTGGTGTGTATGCACAAGAAAGCAAATTTATAAAAATCATCATCAAACTGTAGACTTTTGCAACCATAGTTTGGACATGTATGAGCCTAACTTTCAAAGCTATCCATGGACAGCATTTTTGTGTGCAAGTGGGCACGAGTATAAGGTCAGCATTTTATAAACAGTGTGGTGGGAGCTGCAGAGCTTATACAGTATCACATAATTCTGATCCAAAAGTACGCGCGTATGTTTCAATGCTTGCGAATATTTCCAGTGCAAGAAACCGCCTACTTTGTTTACATACACGGATATATTTTACGAATGAAATAATCATGACTGCGAATAAACACTCAGAATTACATGTGGAGGAAGGTATTTTATGAAGTATGCGTGTATACGGTTTGGAAAATGCTTTTGTATGTACTTGATATAACCAGTTTACAAATACCTCCACCAGGTCACCTCATCCTTTTCCAGATCACCTTGACCCTCTAGCACTTCACCAGTTTATCCAGACCTCCCACCCAAAAACCGCAGATAACAGACAAGTCCGATTTGACTTACACAAGTCAATTAGCTAATTTAAAAATGTACAAATACATAGAAACATAGAACATAGAAATGACGGCAGAAGAAGACCAAACGGCCCATCCAGTCTGCCCAGCAAGCTTCACACATTTTTTCTCTCATACTTATCTGTTTCTCTTAGCTCTTGGTTCTATTTCCCTTCCACCCCCACCATTAATGTAGAGAGCAGTGATGGAGCTGCATCCAAGTGAAATATCAAGCTTGATTAGTTAGGGGTAGTAGGGGTAGTAACCACCGCAATAAGCAAGCTACACCCATGCTTATTTGTTTTACCCAGACTATGTTATACAGCCCTTATTGGTTGTTTTTCTTCTCCCCTGCCGTTGAAGCAGAGAGCTATGCTGGATATGCGTGAAATATCAGTTTTTCTTCTCTCCTGCCGTTGAAGCAGAGAGCTATGCTGGATATGTGTGAAGTATCAGTTTTTCTTCTCCCCTGCCATTGAAGCAGAGACCCATGCAGGATATGCGTGCAGTCAGTTTTTCTTCTCCCCTGCCGTTGAAGCAGAGAGCTATGCTGGAAATGCATGATGTATCAGTCTTCTCCCATGCCGTTGAAGCAGAGAGCCATGCTGGATATGCATCGAAAGTGAAGTATCAGGCACATTTGGTTTGGGGTAGTAACCGCCGTAACAAGCCAGCTACTCCCCGCTTTGTGAGTGCGAATCCTTTTTTCTTCTCCCCTGCCGTTGAAGCTATGCTGGATATGCATGAAGCATCAGTTGTTTTTTTTTCCCCTGCTGTTGAAGCAGAGAGCTATGCTGGAAATGCGTGATGTATCAGCCTTTCTCCCATGCCGTTGAAGCAGAGAGCCATGCTGGATATGCATTGAAAGTGAAGTATCAGGCACATTTGGTTTGGGGTAGTAACCGCCGTAACAAGCCAGCTACTCCCTGCTTTGTGAGTGCGAATCCTTTTTTCTTCTCCCCTGCCGTTGAAGCTATGCTGGATATGCATGAAGCATCAGTTTTTTTTTTCCCCTGCTGTTGAAGCAGAGAGCTATGCTGGAAATGCGTGATGTATCAGCCTTTCTCCCATGCCATTGAAGCAGAGAGCCTTGCTGGATATGCATCGAAAGTGAAGTATCAGGCACATTTGGTTTGGGGTAGTAACCGCCGTAACAAGCCAGCTACTCCCCGCTTTGTGAGTGTGAACCCTTTTTTTCTTCTCCCCTGCCGTTGAAGCAGAGAGCTCTGCTGGATGTGTGAAGTATCAGTTTTTTCTTCTCCCCTGCTGTTGAAGCAGAGACCTATACTGGATATGCATTGAAAGTGAAGTATCAGGCTTATTTGGTTTGGGGTAGTAACCGCCGTAACAAGCCAGCTACTCCCCTCTTTGTGAGTACAAATCCTTTTTTCCACGTTTCCTCTTGCTGTTGAAGCTGAGAGCGATGTTGGAGTCACAGTAAGCATGTATATGTTTATTGAATAAGGGTATTGTCTCCAGGCAGTAGCCATCATTCTGGCGAGTCACCCACTCTTCATTGGCGGCCTCTTGACTTTATGGATCCACAGTGTTTATCCCACGCCTCTTTGAAGTCCTTCACAGTTCTGGTCTTCACCACATCCTCCGGAAGGGCATTCCAGGCATCCACCACCCTCGGAGGGCCCTTCCGGAGGGCCATTTGGCCATTGGCATACGCGCATATCTCTTACAAAATAGCACCTACCGCGTGTACTTCTGAACCCCGCCCCGGGAGAGCCCTAGTCGACCCCTTTTTTCCAGCAAAACCGAAAATACATGGGTGTACTCAAGGTTTATAAAATAGTATACATGTGTACATGCTACTTACATACAGAGGGGTAGATTTTTAAAAAATGCGCGTTCGCGTACTTTTGTTGGCGCAACAGTCGCAAACAAAAGTACGCTGGATTTTAGCCGCGCAGCCTGCTTCCGTTCCCTCCGAGGCCGCTCCGAAATTGGAGCGGCCTCGGAGGGAACTCTCTTTCGCCCTCCCCTCACCTTCCCCTCCCTTCCTCTACCTAACCCACCCCCCCGGCCCTATCTAAACCCCCCCCCCTACCTTTGTCCATGGATTTACGCCTCCCGGAGAGAGAAGTAAATCCACGCGCGCCGAGACGCAACCCGGGGGCGGTTCCGGAGGGCGCGGCCACGCCCCCGGGCCGAAACCACGCCCCCCGGGCCCACCCCCGAAACGCCGCGTCCCGCCCCCAAAACGCTGCGATCGGCCCTGCCCCCGACACGCCCCCGACAAAAAACCCCGGGACTTACGCGAGTCCCGGGGCTCTGCGCGTGCTGGCAGGCCTATGGAAAATAGGCGCGCCGGCGCGCAAGGCCCTGCTCGCATAAATCCGGGCGGATTTACGCGAGCAGGGCTTTTAAAATCCGCCCCAGAATGCATACACTACTTTTATGCGTGGAACCCCTTTGAAAATTCATCTTTATGAGGGAAGCTTTTCAGAATCCCCGTGGAGCTTGCAGGTTCATGGATCCCGGGAACCTGGGGAGTTTGCACTTGCTACCTTTGTGTGTGTGTCAGGGCTTCAGGGAAAACTATCAGCAGAGGCTTGAAAATGAAATCTCTGCATGTACCTTAATTCCTCCCCGCCTGCAGCAATGTTCCTTTTCCCGGAGGGCAAACATAGACAGACTGGGAACAGCCTTGGTACTTTTACCCACAGGAAGTCCGGGCAATTTTCAGAAGCCAGTTTCACATGGCGTAAACACGTTCCCTTTCCCCCTCCGTAAAAACCATTATTGAGGCACTACAATATGCAAGTCACTTTACCACTGGATCTATATTGTATTTTCCTCAGCAGGATGTTTAACTAATGCTGTGCTAGGAATCTGGGGAGTTTAAATACTTTACGGAAGTTTTCTCTGCAAGGTAGTGGTTTTCTTCCTCTAATTCCATGCCTACCTGTTTTTTTATCTTTCAGTCATCCAGTTTGGCTTTGTCACGCTCTTTGTTGCCTCCTTTCCCTTGGCACCACTGTTTGCCCTGCTAAACAACATTATAGAAGTGAGACTGGATGCGAAAAAGTTTGTTACAGAGCTAAGGCGGCCAGATGCAGTGCGAGCCAAAGACATAGGTAGGTAAGAGAAGGAGAAGGGCAATGCTGCTGTTACCATCTGGAAGGACCAGGCTGGGCTGCTGGCCTGTGTGTTGTTAAATATGTGCTGTGAAGTAGCACCAGCAAGAAAAACCCGCATTTAAAAAGGCTGCTCTTATCCCTTTCACAGGAATCTGGTACAACATTTTGAGTGGCATTGGCAAATTTTCAGTCATCATAAATGTAAGTATTTTGCCAGCTATATTCTTTTGAATGAATAACGTAAGGAGCGCAAGACTTTTTAAATCCTATTTTATGCTGATAAGGAAAAAAAAAAAAAAAGCAAAAATGTAAATGTACTGGCGTTGTGCGAGGAATCTTCTCTCTAGCCACTCACAGGTCCCTTCTTCAAACAAAAACCCACGCACGTCACGTATAAATTAAGTCTTTTATCAAAACCAGGCTGGGAGCAGAGGTTACAGCACTCTCGGCAAGGCTTTTTGTGGTCTTGGAGGGGGAGGAGCTAGGCGCTATTGTGAGTGTGGGTTGGGAGGGGCGGGGGGGCAGCAGGGAGATTTTTATTTCAAAATAACAAAACGGGAAAGGAAGAGGTGAGGGCGATCTGCGTCCCTCCCCTCCCAAAATGTCAGTCTTTGGTGGATGTTTGCAAGGGGTGGTGCTGCTCGGCCCGGTGAGGGCCAAGCTCAGTGAGAAAGGAGGAGGGGGATTTATGGGGGGGGGGGGGGGGGGTTGATAAATGGCAGCTACCCAGAGAGGTAGTGGGGTGAATGGGTGGATGGAGTGGGCCTCAAAGGAAGAAAAGCAATGGGACTGAGGTGGAAGAAAGGGATGCAACCTAGCGGGTGGGGAGAGCAGCAGCTCAACACCACCAAAGCAGTCTAATGGGAGAGAAGGTAACCTCCATGACAGAGAGCAGCAGCTGAAGCAGAGCCCTCAGGGGAAAGGCAGGCCTCAGTCAGAGCGAGAAGATGAAGAGTATGAGACATAAAGAGATCATGAATGTAGGCAAGCTTGCTGGAAATAAAGCAGGGGAGGGGAGGGGAGGAAGGGGAGAGAGATAAGACTGTTTGATGTGCACAGATGGGTGAAAGTTGCCTTGGATTGGGACCAGTATTCCCATCTGAGAAGAGAAGGTGGAGGTCTGACAACAGTGACAAGGATGCGATGCCTTTAGGGAGAGTGAAGATGGCTGAATGAGAGGAAGCTCGAGAGCAGTGGACACGACAGAATGGCTGGTGAGATGAAGACTGCAGAGAACAGGGAGGGACAGTAGACCTGAGGTTAGTAGTGGTTTGCAGCAGGGAATAAGATTGGTGAGGATTAGCATCAGAAAGAGATGTAGTGAAGTGAAGCCACATGAAATACAGAGGGAGAAATCTACTAACCCGAGGTGAAGCTATTGCAAGCGGCTCCTGGCGAGCTGGTAGAAGCCTCCTCTGAGCTCCACTGAGGAAGCTGGGAAACGTCTGCAGCTGCACTGCAACCTCTCCATGCCCTGGCCAGCTGCTTGAGGAGTGTGAAGTGGTAGCAGTCCAGGCCCGAGATGGATGGTGGGTGACTTCTGAAGTCACCCACCAAGAAAACTGGGAGAAGGATGCAGATGTGCTTCAACCTCTCCAGTACAGGCAAATTGCACGGTGCAGTCAGTTCTTTTCGTGGCACAATTATGGCTTACTCTATTGAAAGTAAACTGTTCAGGTTTGACATTTAAATTGAATGTATCAAAGGAAATGGAACCTTGAATGTTGTGCACCACATCTGTTCATACATTTTTTGTCTAGCTTCCATGCTTGGATGTTTTCGATTTTGTGTTTATGCTTGGGGCATTCTTGCTTCAAAGTACTGTAGGTGCTTCATAGCATGTAACTTGTCTAATTACTGTCTGATCACATAGAGAGTCCCACTCACCTATGTGGAATGCTTCCTCAGAGGTATTTATAGTATGCAACGTGTAACTTATTACAGAAAAGTACGGTAGCATCACCACTCATCAGGATGCATAAAATCAATAAAATTGCGTAGCAGCATACAAAATGTTTCAAATACCTTGGAGGATTCACCAGTGTATTTTGTTTGTTTCCCAGGCTTTTGTAATCTCTGTTACATCCGATTTCATTCCACGTCTTGTGTATCAGTATATGTACAGTGACAACGGAACCATGCATGGCTTCATTAATCACACACTCTCATACTTCAATGTCAGTCACCTCAAAGCTGGGACCCAGCCAGAAACTACACAGTTTGAAATGGATGTTACATTCTGCAGGTGAAGATGCCAAAAATGACTTTCTATCAACAAACTAGCTCAGATGGTGTACAAGTAAGGTTGACTGTGACTTGAGTTTCTGCATAATTACTGCTACTTCTCTTACTCCTACTTAAAATTATTGGTTATATTGTATGCAAGGTGAAAACTCCAAGTAATAAAGGTGGAAGAAAAAAGCCAATCTCACAAGCAATGAATTGTGACGTTTAAACCCCCCACGGGGAGGACACATCTGAAAAAATGCATCCAAGTAAATCCAATAAATCACGGGAATTGTATTTCATCAGGCGTATCGTTCTGATCGTGAGGTTCTAAAGCAGAAAGATTCGCGTAGCTATGTCCCCCGACACGCATGGGTTTCACACGTAGTGCTGCATCGGGAGGAACAGTACGTTTTCAGCTGCAAATGACGAAGCTTTGTTCCTCCCGATGCAGCACTACGTGTGAAACCCATGCGTGTCGGGGGACATAGCTACGCGAATCTTTCTGCTTTAGAACCTCACGATCAGAACGATACGCCTGATGAAATACAATTCCCGTGATTTATTGGATTTACTTGGATGCATTTTTTCAGATTTGTCTTCCCCGTGGGGGGACTTTAAACATTTGCCACCTCTCTTTTCAAAGACTCATATACTGTAAGCAAGACCAGATGCACAATGTTAAACAAAAAGGTGGGACTAGTGTCAAGAAAAGAACAGTCGAGAACAAGACCCAGAGTGAAAATCTAAGTCCCTGAAATTATATTCATACTGAGTTCTGACAGAGGACAATTTTCAATATAAAAAGTGCTTTCCCAGCATTATTCAGCCGTCTGAAAACTGCCCTCGCTCAGTGTAGCTGAACGTCTGTGCATTGTGGAACACTTAGCCACGCTGAAAGAAGGCGTTCCTGGTGGCGCGTTTTCATGCACCTAACTAGCATTTTCAGCTTTATATGCGCACGCCTCTAGCAGAAATTCACCTGCAGAGACAGCTGGTGCAAGTAACTGTATGTATTTTACACCTGTGGCAATTTCAAGTTGAACGTACAGGGCGCACTTACATATTGAGAACCGGTGCAAAGAATGTGGGTAAAAAGACATTATCCCAATGTTGACCCTCCCCCCACCATCATCTATGTATTCATTTATTTGTTAACCAAGAATGCCAGATTAAGACAAAAGTCTTGTTTTCAGTGAGGCCCTGCGTGGTAGAGGAGGGGGTGACAGGTTACATGAAAAACATATTTAACAGAACAAAACAGTTCCAATATAATAATGATCCCAATAGCCAATCATAGCGAAGTTCATATTCAGCCACTGGCTGGATTGCAAAGTTAGCCGGATAAACTTATGTTTCAATCTCTTTTATTAATTATCAAGACCAAACAAACATTCAAATCTCAGTGTTACATGCAACATTAGGCAACTGGTTTACACTTCCCAGGGTTGCAGAACCATGGTATAATTTAACCCATTTCAGTCACAACCCAACCCAACCTTCACCGACTCTGTGCAAAGCTACGCCACACTGAACTTCCACCTACCGAGCTACACCTCACCATAAATTAATACTTCTGGCATCTCCACAGGAATCTCCCCAATATTAAGTTGTTATGAATTAGGCTCCTAGCCCTATGTGGCAACTATTGTACAGACGAGTCCCATATCCTTATGAAAACTCGCTTCTTCTTGGCAAAATCAGATTGTTCCACAAATTTCTCAAGCAGGCACATTTGAAGCAGTTGGTGTCTCCATTGAGTCAATGATGGTAGGTCCTCCAGCAACCAACATTGTAGTATTAGGGGTAGATTTTAAAAAGCCTAAGCACGTAAATCCATTGGATTTACACGCACCGGGCCTATTTTAGAAAGGCTCGGCGACGCCCGTAAAACCCCAGGATGCGTCTAAGTCCCGGGGATTTGGGAAAGGGGCAGGAAGGGGTGGTCCAGGGGGTGGGACGAGGCCAGAGGCTTCCCACACAGCAGCTATTTGCCGCTGTGTCGGAGGATTGCGTGCCGGCCGGGTGCCGATGCGTGCAACCTGCGCCTGCGTGCGCATGTTATAAAATCGGGCGTCCGTGTGTTCGCACCGGGTAGCACGCGCACATGGATGCCCCCGCACACATGTTCTTAAAATCTACCCCTTACTTTTTAGGGCTAAAAAGACAGTTTTACAAATCCAGATCTTCAAACATTTTTGACCTACAATAGTCCCATATAAGGTATCAAAGGTGAGTATTTTCACCTGAAAGGGCAATAGTACTTTTGGACCCAGTAAATATAATGCAACACAGATTTCCAGTAATGACTAATCAGTGTACATTCTCAAAATTGGTGTCCTAAAGTTCCTGACACCAGCTTACATTTAATACATTTCTCTGATTCTGCAATTATCATAAGATAAGCCAATTTTTGAGATATATGACATATCTCACTCTAGCCTATCAAAGGCTTTTTCAGCATCTAAGCTCAACAGCATAGATGGTGCTTGCTTCCACTTACTATACTCCAGGGGGCCTATGATTTTACTTAAATTTATTATAGAGTGCTAGCCCTTTTCAAACCCTACTTGTTCCCTACTTTTTGCCCAAGGAGGGCAAAATCCCAGCCAAACGATTCACCATGATCTTCACTAAAAGCTTTATATCAAAATTAAGCAGCGAGATAGGGCGATATGACTCCGGGAGTAATGAATCTTTACCAGCTTTTGGCAAATCCGAAATCACTGCCCTATAGGGTGCTAAAGGAAGTGCCCCAAATCTATTACGTACTCAAACATCTGCTGAAGGGGAAAAGACATTTTGGAGACAAGAAGTTTATAGAATTCAGCAGAAAATCCATCAGGGCCTGGGGCCTTTAACAATTTAACTTCCTGAATACCCTGCTGATTCTCTTGCATTTGCACCAGCTGAATAAGTTATGCTCGTTGTTCCACCGTTACGTATGGGATTTAATAGAATTCAATTACTGCTATCGGGTATCATGCCTGGGGAAACCGTATATAAATTTTGATAGTAGTCTCTGGAGTCTGCACAAATATCTTTGCCAGAATTTACTAAATCCACCAAGCTATTGCATGCTGCTGGAATCAATTTTGAACATGTCCAATTCTTAGTTAAGTTAGCAAGGGATCTGCCCACCTTATTATCAAATTGCTAAAATTTACACCTATAGTACATTACTCCCTTCTTAGTCCTTTGAGGAGTAGCGTAGAAATAAAAGTGGCTTTATGTCCCCTATTTGCATATAGTCATATCTTTGTTTGTCCAAACTAAGCTATTTTTCCAATGCTAATATAGCTGAGGCTTCTGCTTTCCTCTTGGCTGCATTATATGATAAAATAACACATGCAATACTGCCTTAACAGTTTCCCAAAATAGTTTAGAGGAATTCTGATGTCCAGCATTATGCCCAGAAAAAGTATCCCATTGTTTGGTTAGATATTCACGAAAGGCTACATCTTTATATAGACACTTTGGAAAGTGCTACAACCCACTGGAATCAGCCGCATGATACCCATCCTGCTCTATCCATACATGCACATGGTCTGAAATAACAAGAGGGCCTATCTTGGCCTCCAATACTTTAGAGAAAACCTCTGTATTCACCAGGATATAATCAATGCGTGGTTGTAAGTATCTCTTTCTAGGGGGGTGTAGGGTCCTGATAGGCAAGGGCAATGGAAAAGTTTTATCTTGCAACCTGCAAGGGCAAGGCCCCCAGCTTACGTCTCACCTTTCCCAAGCAACAAAATTTCCCCATACAGAGACTACCCAGCCCTCTAATAATTCCAACTGCATACGGCTGTGCACAAGGAAACCCCTACCATCTCCCATCTCCCTTGCCCTTACCCTTCTCTCCCTCCCTACCTCCCACTCTCCCAACCCCTCTATCCCAAGCCCTTCCCCCACCCCAATATCCCCTCACCAAACTATACAAACATTAAATTAAACTAGTTCAAACAAACTTCAGAACCATGTGTCTTCTTCTGGGGCCCCACTCCCCATGAGGACCTTTACTGAGCAAACAGTCAGAGGACATAGGGGAGAGAAAAAGAGAGAAAAAACTTTGTCTATAAATGCTCCACCAGGTGCCAAGTATTAACTTGTCCCACTGTATCAGATCGCTGATTCTCTTCCTTAAAAGTAAGATAACTTGAACAAGCTGCAGAATAGGAACGCGAGATACCAATGCCTCCCTAGTGACCTCCACCACCAGCCGTCATCGCTCTCCTGCACTCAGTCCTCCAGTGCAGCTGCGGGTTATTTATCCGTTACTTCCATCCCAGTGTTGAAGAATGCTTGCGCTTCCATGGCCAACTCAAAGAAATGGGTCGCATTCTGAAAATTCACAACTTTGTGGGGAAACTGGAGAGCAAAACGAATCTGCTTCTCCCTCAATTTAGAGCAAATTGGAGCAAACGCCTTCCATCGGGCTGATACATCAGCTGAAAAATCTGGGAAGAGTAACACAGATTGCCCTTCAAATTCCAGGTGCCTATTTGCTTAATACTGTCTCAGTAGTTCCTTCTCATGTCTACAGTTCAAAAATTTAACAATCTCTGGCCTAGGCGTCCCCTGCCCGGTACCTTGAACACCGAAGTGGTGAGAGTGCTCAACGTGAACTGTGTCATGTGTGCTTCAAGGAGTTTGAACACTTTCGGCAGCCAAGCTTCCAATGTGGCCAGCAGGTCTTGATCTGAAATACTCTCTGGGATTCCAATAAACTGAAGATTACTCCTGCAGGAGCGATTTTCTAAAACTTGAAGTTTAAACTCTGTTTCGCTGCCACAGACTGCACTGCCGCTATTTCCTTCTCTAAAAACTGCATTCGCTCATCAACTCTCACAAGGTGTGTTTCAACGTCTGTCCACTGTTTCATGTTATCCATTAGCAGTGCTTGTAAGTCATCAAAGTGCAAATGAATTTTTATCGAGTTTGTTGTCCATCGCTGCTATTATTGTCGCTGCTACCTCGTTTGCCTCAGCCTACTCTGTTATGAGCGATGGATGATTACTAGGGCCATCAGCCATATTGTTTGCCATCAGCTTGCTCTTATCCTTTCACACTGGTTTAGCTGCCATCGGTATTGCAAACTGCCACTAACCAGTGCAAATTGGGTCACTCACTCTGTAGCTTAGTGTCCAATATTGTACTTGAAAAAATTTGCTGTTTGAAGCAGAAATGTGATGTGATTTAGGGAGTGAGGCCCCGGAGCCAATGAGGACCATGTCCTCACACTCCCATCACATCACGTGACCTCGCTGGATAAACCTATGTGGCTAACTTTGCTCAGATATTCAGCAGGGTGACTGCGCATCTGAATATCCATAGCTGTTTCAAAGTTAGCTGGATAATGCTCCATATCTACGTTTATCCAGTTAAGTTAGCTGGATGGCTGACTCTGCTCCAGAATGCCCCACCCTGCTTTCAACTTATTCAGGTACGTTTTAGCCATATAAAATGATAGGGGTAGATTTTCAAAAGGTTACGCGCGTAATCCCCAAAAACCTACCCCTGCGTGTGCCGAGCAAGCCCCGGGATGCGCATAAGTCCCGGGGCTTTGAAAAAGGGGCGGGAAGGGGGCAGGGGCGGTCCCAAGTCCTCCGGCACAGCAAGATATGCCTGCAAGAGGCAGGCGTAAAATATAAAATAAGGTGGGGGGGATTTAGGTAGGGCTGGGGGGTGGGTTAGATAGGGGAAGGGAGGGGAAGGTGGGGGGGACCGAAAGAAAAGTTCCCTCCAAGGCTGCTCTGATTTTGGAGCGGCCTTGGAGGGAACGGGGAACTCCATTGGGGCTCCCCTCGGGCTCGGCACGTTCAAGGTGCACAAGTGTGCACCCCCTTGCGCGCACCGACCCCAGATTTTATAACAAGCGCGTGGCAGTGCTCGCATGTTATAAAATTGGGTGTACATTTATGTGCGCCGGGTAGCGCGCATAAATGTACCCCCCCACACGTAAGATTCAAAATCTGGCCCATAGCCAGGTTAGTGCCAGCTGCCAAACATGGCCGAATATTCAAATGGTGCCATTTGTCCAGATAATAGCACTGAACGTGGCCCTCAGCATTTACAAACATGTTTGCCTAGAGCGGATCTATAGCTGCCAAGAGCTGAACATTTCTACAGGTTTAATGTAAGCATATTAATGCTAATAACAATAGCACTGTGATTTTATAAAGCTCCAATAAATACAGAAGCCCACATGGGGGGCTGAGGGTAAAATTACTGCAGTTTTGCTCCAAAAACATATAAAAAAAAATCTCAGTATTTCCAGTGGAAAAAAAGCTGGACCAAGGTTTTCGGAAATCCTTTTCTTTATAATCTTAATATCCTAGAAACGTAAATGCTTTCTTCTTTTGAATGGTTATGATTATGATTATTTACATGCCGCCTATGCGTTGCCATAGGCAGCTCACAAGAAACACACATAATAAACAAATCAATAAAAATTAATGACAATATTAGTGATAAAATGAAATCAGTAAAAACAAACAGGTGAATTTTCGAAATGATTTACACGTGTAAATGTAACTATGATCAAAGCAATTTTTCAAAAGCCATTCAAAAGCCATTCAAGTGCACTTATTTGAGCAAATCCTAAGGACAACTCAATGACATATATTGTAGCAATTTTCAAAAGCCCTCTTGCTTGAGTAAAATGCATTAACTCGAATAAAATCCAATTTTAAACTTAATCCTGAACTGGATGGGAAGCAGGTGCAAGCTAGCCAAAACAGAAGCGATATGTTCCTGTATCGCGAGGCCCAATATAAGTCGGGCAGCAGCATTCTGTAATAATGGCAGAAGCAGGAAGGCCGGGATATAAACCACTGCAGAGGTCAATAAGAGGCATTATCAATAGCTGAACTGCTTTATGGAAGTCACTGGGTTGCAATAAGACTTTGAGTGGACGCAGCAGTTGCAATTTATAAAATCCTGCCCTCACCACTACTTTAATTTTCGGAACAAAGGACAGTTTGTAGTCATTAATGTTGCCAAGACTCCTTGCTTTATGAACAATTTTTACAGCATTGCCATCAGTGATAATAGACATTGGGCTAATAATAGATTCCCGACGTTGTAACAGCAAAATTTCAGTTTTTGATAAGTTAAGAGCTAGCCAATTAAGAGTAAGCCAAGATTTAATTGTGCTCATACAGGAGGAGATTTTACATGAAGTCTCTCTCCATGAACTATTAACTGGCATATAAAACTGTATATGATGCACATAAAGCCGAAAGCCCTCATAGAGAACACATAAGAACTAGGTAGATGTTAAATAGCAGAGCAGATAAAGCTGACCCCTGTGGGACTCTCCAAAACATGGGATAAAATTTACAGCAATACTTAATGATCCAAGCCTATTGTTTTCTGTCCATGACTTATGATTTGAACCGGTCAAAAACACGGCCAGAAATATCAAGTTCATGCAATCAAGTCAGCAAAGTCGAATGGTCCATAGTGTCAAACACGGCCAACAGATCTAACATGACCAAAATGGAGCCACATCCTTTTTCAAAACTTTGTTTAATAGCATCAACGCGAGATCCCAACAGCATCTCTGTGTTTAGGGATTTGCTAAATCTGTATTGATATTGGTTGAGGATCTCGTGCTCCTCCACAGAATCCTACAGCTGTGTCAAAAATACAGATTCCAGGATCTTAGCTGAGAATGGCAAGGAGCTGAGATTGGTCTGAGTTTGCAAGGTCACAGTGGTCAAGCCCTGGTTTTTTTTAAAAGTGGGTGAAAAGCAGATATCCTAGTTGCTTTTCAGTAACTGACCACTGATGCGATGGAAGGGAAACTTACATGTTTCAGCAGGTCTGGAAGGAAGTTTTCTCCAAGATTTACCCTCAGCGGTACCCCTTCAGCTAGCAAGGATCGACAACAGCGGAAATCAGTTCCTCTTCCTGCCATCAAGTGCATTGCCTCTGCAGCACATCCCCAAGCTCGGCTGTTGAACCCGAGCCTCTTCGGCAGCAGGCCACAGGGTTGGTCCAAGTACTTTATAACACTTTAATGGGAGCTATCAAAAAATGCTTCCTGTGGTACAGAAGAAAGTCATTTCCCACAAGTTGGGCCAATCAGAACTACTCAGCTTAGCCGTTATGTTCACAAATATATTTACATCTAATTCATTATAATGGACAATTTGGGAAGGGAATATGTTGATCACTGAAACTGAATGATTAGTTTTGCAGCTGGAAACAGCTGGATTGGACTTAGTTTAATGGTAGAAAAGTAAAAATTGCAATTGAGTTATCAAGATGCAAAGGGTTCACTAAATCAGTTTCATCGCATTTGAAAGGGATGACATCATTATTAAACGTATTAACTGAAATGACTTCTAAGAAGTGCCTCTAAATGTCAAGTTAACACTTTCAGCTTGAAACAATGGGAATTGTGATTTAAGTCAAGACTGCAGGAGTTAAAACAGAGTTATGACAAATCTCACAGAAACTACTGTTTTTCAGCTGTGGCGCTGCGAACAAAATAATTGCCAAACTGCTGTCACACGAAAGGTCCCCTCTGACCCAGCATCCTCTCTGTGAGTGCTTACAGGAGGAGGGCAAATGCAGAGTTCCCCATTCCCCGTCACACCCTTCCAGCTTCTGGCGGTCACAGTTTAGGGATCGCTTGACCCTAGAGTGACATTCCTGGCTGTTCTATCCAATAGCCTGTGACTGATGAATCTTCCAGAAGCGTGTCACGTTATATATTATTCGCTTCCACGAGCGTCCCGTGGCGATGAGTTAAGCAAGTCGACTTTGCACTGTTTGATGAGGTACTTTCTTTTGTTTAAATACCTGTACCCTAATAGGTCTTGTTTTGCTGCTGTGCCTGGGGTTGGATGCATTCCTCATAGGAAATGTTTCCTAAAAGGAAAAGCTCATGCAGTCCATGTTCACAGTGTTAGAGTGCCAGGCCGAAGAATCTGAGTCTGACTGAATCATTCTTTGTACTTTAAATTCCATGTCGAGTTATGTAATTCTAATGTAGTCATCTAATGCATTTTACATTATATCAACAATACATGTATCTGTTAATTTAATAACAGAATTGCCTTGGTGACTAAGCCCTTCATGGAAATTTGTTCAGTTGTGACATCTATAAAAATACTTAAAATACACAAAAATTCCTACATTTGCTTGCCCATGGGAATGCAGTATTTATTTAAAAAAAAATTTCTAGACCACCTTCCCAGCTTTTCTGGGCTACCCAAAGTGGTGTACAAAGATAGAGTAAAAACATGATTACAAAATTCACATTTCAAAAATAAGAATCATAATTAAACTATACAGAAACATAAAACCACAAACATAGTAAACAATAAACATTTAAAACAAAAAAGACCACCATCAACCATGCTGCATCTCAAAACAGATATAGAAGGAACTGAAAACCTGGCTGTTCACCAAAGCACACAATGACAATTATACATCCGCCTCACTATATACCATGTCACCGGACCTCACCATGTCCAACACTCTCAACCATGACAACCTTTATATTTAACCTTAGCTATATAACCTCACACAACCATGTGATCTTGCATATGTAACCTTACTATTTCTCTAACTGCAACTTTTATCTTAATGTCTATACTAACTATTTAATATACTATTTTCTATCGAAATTTGTAAACCGTTGTGATGGCAAAACCGAATGATGGTATATAAAACTCAATAAATAAATAAATAAATAAATAAATAAATAAATAAATAAATAAATAAATAAATAAATAAATACTTGCACTGCAGAAAGTGAAGAGAAGGGTGACCAAAATGATAAAGAGCATGGAATGGCTGCCCTGTGAGGAAAGGCTAAAGAGGTTAGGGCTGTTCCGCTTGGAGAAGAGATGACTGAGGGGGGATATGATAGAGGTCTACAAAATCATGAAAGAATTTGAACAAGTTAATGTAAATCAGTTATTTACTCTCTCAGATAATAGAAGGACTAGGGGGCTCTCCATGAAGTTAGCAAGTAGCTCATTTAAAACAAATCGGAGAAAAATATTTTTTCACTCAGTGCATAGTTAAGCTCTGGAATTCATTGCCAGAGGATGTGGTTATAGCAGTTAGTGTAACTGGGTTTAAAAAAGGTTTGGATAACTTCCTAGAGGATAAATCCATAAACTGCTATTACAGTAATTAATAAGCAATGGTAGCTTGTGATTTATCTGATGTTTGGGAACTTGCCAGATACTTGTGACTTGGATTTGCCTCTGTTGGAAACAGGATGCAGGGCTTGATGGACCCTTGGACTGACCCAGTATGGCATATCTTATGTTCTTATGCCTGATTTGAAACCCCGAGATCATAAAACCAGACAGTGCCTTAAGGGAATATCCAAAATGTAACCTTCTTTTGAAAGGTTAGATAGTTCAGCTCCTAAGCTAGCATCCACAGGCAGTCTGTTCTACAGTGTAGGGAACAGTACCATAAAAGCTTTTATTCTGAGCCTGGTTTTCCTCATAACTTTAAAAGTTGGAATCATTAAAAGGGCCCTCCTGACTACAGTGAAAATTCCACTCAGGACCCGGCCCAGTCAACTATTTTTCAAATAAACAGAGCCATTTACCCATAACCCTTGAAACACCAGCATTAAAATCTTAAACTGCATTTGCATATTAACGGGAAGTCAATTGAAGATCTGTAATAATAAGACAGAAGAAGTGCATTTGAGTCAGCCGAACAAAGTTCTTGCTGCATTGTTCCTAACTGAAGTCTGTGCATTAACCTCTAAGGGAGACAATGCAAAGACCATTACAGTAGACCGGATGCGATACCACCAAGCATGAAAAACTGCCTTGCATGATTTCAGATCCAATAGGGGACACAATTAGATGATTTTTAAAGCCTGGCATGCACCAAAACTGGGAGATACGCGAGTATGTCGGACTGGCATGTGCTGAGCAGGTTTTAAAAGCTGCCCGTGTACACACGTACCTCCTGGGTATGCATACAAGTCAGAAGTTTTGGGAAAGGGGCGGGGCTTAGGTGTGGTCTGGGCGGAGCATGGGCCTGCCGGGGGAAGGCCAAGAGATGTGCGTGTAAATGCTTACATGCACAGGCGCGTACCAGGGTCTCCTACCGTGCAACTTTACTTCCGCTTTGTATGGCATGAAAGTCCTTAAACAAAACAGCAGGGTTTAAATAGGGGGGTTAGGAAGTCCTATCCCTTATCTGAGTCAATGGGGAGCGAAGTGGTTTAACTGGAAATTGTGTCGGTGTGCGTTTCTATTAAAATCCCCCCACTTAAGTGGTAAATGTGGCATTTTCGTGCACATGTGCGTGTCCATATAGAATTGTGTGCACATGTACGCGCGTTCAGCTTATTTTATAACATCGGCGCATGTATGCAAGTATGTTATAAAATGGCTGCGTTTCTGGATGTGAGCTGACAAACGCACGCACAGGTGCGTCCACGGGCCTGTTTCAAAGTCAATTTCTGCCCCATGCACAATTTTAAAAAAGCAGTGAAGACTATTGTGCTCTCTGGGGTCTCTAGATTGAAAGTGGAGTCAAAAGTATCCCCTAGAGAATTCACAGAATTTACTGAGGTGACTTTACAGAATCCTGATTTAAAGTCGCCAACTCTCCATCTTAAGGATCTTGGTTGAAATTTAGATTTTAATAACAAATTTAACATTGTGTTCAGCCCGTTCTGAAGCTGGAGTAATCATGGAGTAGTGTCTTGACCCGTTGGGCAGATGAGATGCATATGATCGGCATAGATATGTAGTATATATCTGTGTGGCGTCCCGAGTGCAAAACCTTCCCCAGCAGCTGTATAAAAATAATAAAAAGCACTGGGAAAAGTGATGAGCACTGAGGGATTCCGCAGGGCAGTTTAATTAGAGAAGAAACAGAGCCCTTAATATGGATTGATGTCACATGATACATGATCATATAAGAAGGAAGCTAACCATTTTAATGCATCCTCTAATCCCTAACAAGTGGCATCTCCACAAAAGGATTTCATAGTCAATAAGATCAAAAGCTGCCATCGTATCCAGGAGAACTAGAAAAACCTGTTCTTCCTGTCCATATATTGCAAAATGTCATCCTGCATAGAAAAAAAAACAAACGGTCTCGGTGCTATGTTCTTTCCTGAAATTATCCGAAAAATGATCCAGGCTGTTCTTCTATAAAAGGTAGTAGAGCACTTTTTATTTGAAATGGTGACAGTTCCTCCAGAAAAGAAGCAGAGAAGCAACGGCTGTTGAAAGAAAAAGTGTTTCTGAAGTATAAACTGGTAAAACTCCAGGAAGCTGGAGGTTCGGAGCCTTGCTGCTGATCTGTCATGGCTGCCCCTGCAAATGAACAGCAGTGAGCAAGGCAGGAGGAGGCTGAGGTGCTGGCTTGTGCTGACTATCTGGTGCACAAAGTCGGGATAATAGAAGATGTTCTGGATAATGAAACACAGCCTTAGACTGCTATTTGTTTCTGGATATTGGGAGTTCTCAAATAATGGGTCTTCGGACAGAAGCGCTTTACCATACCATATAATCTTCCTATCTTTAATCTCTCTTATATTCTTAAATCCTTAATTGAATGTGTGCTCTGTGATGTTGACACATGGCTCTACAATATATTTCAGAAGATAAATATAATTTATCTTAAGAGAATTCCCCATTATTTACACAAGTCTATAACAACACACTATAAAAATTCCAAAGAAGAGAGACCTATTTATTTGCTTTCTTAATCATGCCTAAAATTTTGATACAGTCAATCATAGCAGAAATTGTGTACAGCTGATATCAAAATAGGTTAATCACTAATTTATATTGGTGTCAATAGGACTGATGAAGGGGACAGGATGTGGGGCCCACAGTAAGAACACGAGAACATAAGAAGCTGCCATTCTGGGTCAGACCGAGGGCCCATCAAGCCCAGGATTCTGTTTCCAACAGTGGCCAATCCAGGATACAAGTACCTGACAAGCACCCAAAGACTCAGTAGATCCCATGCTTCTAATACCACTTATAGCAGTGGTTATTCCTTAAGTCAACTTCATTAATAGCAATTAATGGACTTCTCCAGGAACCTTTTTTAAACCCTTCTACAATAACTGCCCTAACCACATCCTCCAGCAACTAATTCCAGAGCTTAAATGTGCGTTGCATAAAAAAGAATTTTCTCCAATTTGTTTAAATGTACTACCTGCTAACTTCTTGGAGTACTCCCTAGTCCTTCCATTATCTGACAGAGTAAATCACAGATTCACATTTACTCGTTCAATTCCTTTCATGATTTTGTGGAACTCTATCATATTCCACCTCAGTCGTCTTTTCTCCAAGGTGAACAGCCCTAAACTCTTCAGCCTTTCCTCATAAGGGAGCCATTCATCCCCTTTATCATTTTGGTCACCCTTCTCTGCAGCTATATCTTTATTGAGATGCAGCGACCACAGTTGCACACTGTACTTAAGATGCAGTCTAACCATTGAGTGATAAGGAGGCATTATGACATTCTCTGTTTTATTAACCATTCCCTTCCTAATAATTCCTAACATTCTGTTTGCTTTTTTGACTGCCGCAGCACACTGAGCCGACAATTTCAATGTGTTATCCACTATGACACCTAGATCTCTTTCCTGGGTGGTAGCTCCTAACATGAAACCTAACATCATGTAACTACAGGAAGGATTATTTTTCCCTATATGCAACACCTTCAACTTGTCCACATTAAATTTCATCTGCCATTTGGAAGCCCAATCTTCCAGTGTCACAAGGTCCTCCTGCAATTTATCACAATCTGCTTGATATTTAACTACTCTGAACAATTTTGTGTCATCTGCAAATTTGATCACCTCACTCGTTGTTCCCCTTTCCAGATCATTTATAAATATATTAAAAAGCACCGGTCGAAGTACAGATCCCCGAGACCCTCCACTGTTTACCTCTTTCCACTGAGAAAATTGACCATTTAATCCTACTCTCTATTTCCAGTCTTTTAACCAGTTTGTAATCCACGAAAGGACATCGCCTCCTATCCCATGACTTTTTAGTTTTCTTAGAAGTCTCTCATGAGGGTCTTTTTCAAACGCCTTCTGAAAATCCAAATACACTACATCTACCGGTTTACCTTTGTCCACATGTTTATTAACCCCTTCAAAAAAATGTAGGAGATTTGTGAGCCAAGACTTCTCTTAAGTAAATCTATGCTGGCTGTGTCACATTAAACCAGATCTGTTTAAATGTTTTGTAATTTTGTTCTTCAGAATAGTTCCATGACTTTTCCTGGCACTGAAGTCAGTTCTACTGGTCTATAATTTCCTGGATCACCCCTGGAGCCCTCTTTAAATATTGGGGTTACATTGGCCACCCTCCAATCTTCAGGCACAATGGATGATTTTAAAGATAGGTTACCAATTATTAGTAATAGATCTGAAATTTCATTTTTGAGTTCTTTCAGAACCCTGTGGTATATGCCTTCTGGTCCGAGCAATTTTCTTAACCTTTGAAGCTGCCCGTTTCAGCATTTTATTAACTATCTCATTTTATCAGTCTCCACGTGACTGCAAACATGTGCACACATTTGCCGGTGCGTGCAATTGACATGCCGATTTTATAACATATGTGCGCCTGTTATAAAATCGACTATCCACGTGTACATCTGTGCATGATTTTATGTTGACGTGCGCATGTGCCTGCGAATGCAGTCTGGAGCGCATATGTGGGGTGAATTTTAGTAGGTATGCGTGGCGATGCAATAGGCTTTTTTCCCAGTTTGTCCCAGTAAAGCAGAGGACTTCCTAAACCCCCTAGCTAACTTGCCTCCCTTTTACCTTTTTAGCCACGAGGCTTAGAACACCTCTGACTAGCTTTGGTTTTTATTTGTTGCATGACTTACACGCCGTCCATAGCAGAAATAAAGTTACACAGTAGGGGATCCCGGCGTGCGCTTGTGTGCTGACTTCATGGTGCAGTCCTGGCCCATCCATGCCCCGCCCAGACTATGCCCATGCCCTGTCCCTTTTACAGAAAATACAAGCGTTGCCACGGGCCTTTTAAAATCCGTGCGATGCACGCGGGTCCAAGTCACACGCCTATCTCCTCATTTTGACGCATGCCAGCCTTTTAAAATCGATCAGTTAGTGCTAGAACTGTAGATTTACTTATTGTCCCACCAGTCATTAAGTCAAATTTGATCATGTTATGATCACTATTGCCAAGTTGCCCCACCACCATTACCTCTCTCACCAAAACATGCATTTCACTAAGAATTAGATCTAAAATGGCTTCCTCTCTTGTCAATTCCTGAATCAATTGCTCCATGAAGGAGTCATTTACCTTTCTAGCATGCCTGATGTTACATTTACCCAGTCAATATTGGGGTAATTGAATTCTCCCATTATTACTGCATTGTCAAATTGGTTAGCTTCCCTGATTTCTCTTTGCATTTCATTATCTGTCTTATCATTTTGGCCAGGTGGATGTTAGTATACTCCTATCACTATACTCTTACCCAACACACAAGGGATTTCTACCCATAAAGATTTGATTGTGCAATTAGTCTTATGCAGGATGTTTATCCTGTTGGACTCTGTGCCAACCCAAACATAAAGCACCCCTGCTCCCAAGTTGATCCACCCAATCATTGCGGTATTTTGTACCCTGGTATAGTACTGTTCCATTGGTTATCCTCCTTCCACCAGGTCTCTGAGATGTCAATTATGTCTACTTCTTCATTCCATCTTACTTCTTAGAATTCTAGCATTGGCATACAGACATTTCAAAGTGTGTTTTTTGTTTCTATTAATAACCTTCTTTTCAGTTCACAGTGATAATTTGGAATCTTGTAGCTCAGGTGATTCTTTACCCTCAGGCAAATGGACTACTTTTGCTTTTATTGGAACCTCTCTGTTGGGATGCTCTAACTCTCCTGTTTCTTTAGTATCCTTCGAAGATACCTCCCTCTGAACCATGTTCTGCTGAGCAACTGTCGGTTTTCCCCCTTGTTCTAGTTTAAAAGCTGCTTTATCACTTTTTAACGTTTAGTGCCAGCAGTCTAGAACCACCCTGGTTAAGGTGGGGCACGTCCTTTCGGAAAAGGCTCCCACCTTCCACAAAAGTTTGGTCAGTTCCTTACAAAACTGAATCCCTCTTCCCTGCACCATCATCTCATCCATGCATTGAGACTCTGGAGTTCTGCCTGCCTCAGGGGACCTATGTTTGGAACAGGGGGCATTTCAGAGAATGCCACCCTGGAGGTTCTGGATTTCTATCTAAAAGCCTAAATTTAGCTTCCAGAACATCCCTCCCAAACCTTCCTATGTCGTTGGTGCCCACATGTACCACAAGAGCTGGCTCCTCCCCAGCACTGTCTAAAATCCTATCTAGATGATAGGTAAGGTCCGTCAACTTCATACCAGGCAGGCAAGTTACCAGGTAATCCTTATGTCCATCAGCTACCCAGCTATCTACATTCCTAATAATTGACTCACCAACTATGATGACCAACCTAGCCCTTTCTTCCTGGGTAGTAGCCCTGGGAGACCTGTCCTCACTTTGAGAGGTCAATGCATCAACTGGATAGCAGGTCCTTGCTACAGGATCACTTCCTGCTACACCAGGGTGATGCTGTATGACCAGGTGACCTTCCTCCTCCAAGATAGCACTAGAGCTAAAGACTAGGGATGTGCAGACCAAAAGTTTAAGTTCATAAGTCCATAAGTCGAATGGGGGTCCCATTTGCGGTCAATATGGACTTATGGAGAATTCCATAAGTTGAGTCTATGTCCATATGTGCAAATAAAAATTTAAACCCCTCACCCGCCTTAATCCCCCCCCCCCAAAGACTTACCAAAACTCCCTGGTGGTCCAGCGGGGTCAGGACGCCATTCCTGAACTCCTTTGCAAGGAGCACGTGACGTCGGCGTCACGTCAGAGTGACGCGGCGTCACGTGATTCCCCTCGGGTTCGCTCCCGGAACCCTCGTTGGGCCCAAAAGGCACTTTTGGCCAGCTTGGGGGGGTCAGGAGGCCTTAGAGGTTAATGCACAGACTTCAGTTAGGAACAATGCAGCAAGAACTTTGTTCGGCTGACTCAAATGCACTTCTTCTGTCTTATTATTACAGATCTTCAATTGACTTCCCGTTAATATGCAAACGCAGTTTAAGATTTTAATGCTGGTGTTTCAAGGGTTATGGGTAAATGGCTCTGTTTATTTGAAAAATAGTTGACTGGGCCGGGTCCTGAGTGGAATTTTCACTGTAGTCAGGAGGGCCCAACGAGGGTTCCGGGAGCGAACCCGAGGGGAATCACGTGACGTCGGCGCCACGTCAGAGTGACGCGGCGTCACGTGATTCCCCACGCGTCGCTCCCGGACCCTCACGGAACTTTTGGCCAGCTTTGGTAAGTCTTGGGGGGGCGGGATTAAGGAGGGTGAGGGGTTTAAATTTGTATTTAGATCAACAATCGCGATTTCCAACGTATTCAACATAGCTATGTTGAATAAGTTGGAAATCCGATCGTTTACGCCTCATCTTTTTTTTAAGTCAAAAAAAAAAAAAAAGTTGCGTTTTCCATTTAAGTTCAAAACGAATGCACACCCCTACTAAAGACTGGAGTTGTGACTTGACTACTATGTCCGTAAAGGCCTCCTCTATATACCTCAGCTCCTCCAGGTCTGCCACTCTAGCCTCCAGAGATCGGACTCGTTCTCTGAGAACCAGGACCTCTTTATACCAGGTGCACACATACAACTTCTTACCAATGGATAGAACACCATATATATCGCCCTCAATTCAAAAGACATTCAGCTACTGTAAGCATTTCCCTATCCCCAAAGGGCTTACAATCTTATTTTGATTGTTGGAAGATTCTGAGGTCCTTCTTAAATAATTCACAAGCAGATATTAGTGTAGTTTCAGTAAAATTAAAAAAAATCTCAAATTCCTAACTCTCTGATTATTCTCAAGAATTTCAAGCTGATTATGAACATACAAACTGTCTTTAATATAGGATGCCAGTGAAGCTTTTGGGGTCCTATCTGGCTATCAGCTAAATTATGCAAAGTCTGACCTTTTTCCCTTGACTCTGGGTCTGAGAATCCCTCAGTGCTTGGGGAGATTTCCCAGGATGCCTCGGGGGGATGGGACGGTGTTTCCAATATTTGGGTCCGGGTATCTGGCAATTTCCAGGAGCTTTGCAAAATTAATTATGCCCCCGTTTTAGCCTCAATCCATAAAGATCCACGAGACTGGAATGATTTTTAATTGGATTAAGATGTGTGTGCTTCCCAAATTGCTGCATCTGTATTGGTTACTTCCTTTGTATGCAGCGTGATGTTAACACGATAAACTTTAAACTAAAAATGAAAAATTGCTGCATTTGTTTTGGCATGCCCCAAACTGGCTGTTTTTTCATCCTTAAACGGCTCATTGAGCAGCTTTTTCTGGCACAATAAGGTGTCTTGCATTAACATGTAGACGCAACTGGCAGGGGGAGCATGGGGTTGCCGGATGTACGTTGTTATGGCTCGCATACGTCAGAGAATGGTTTAGCTGTGATGCCGCTATCTGCAGTAAACTGATATGAAGAAATATAGTAGATCTAGCTCTAGACTCCAGAGACACGATGCATAAACTGTCGCTTTTTTTTTTTTTAGAAAAATCTGTTTCTTGGCAAACTATGTTGGGAACAAGTTGACCTCTCTTATTTTTGGATTCCTGTGACCTCTGGAGATAAGTGAAGTCCCAGTAAGACAGAACTTTGCTACTTAACAGACATCAGAAACTGAGTCAAAAATAATTTTAAAAATGTCAATACCTTCATCCTCCCCTCTGCAGTAGTGAGAACAGTATGCATTCTATACCTGCTTCCAGTGGGCGTGCACAGAATGCAATCACTATTTTTAAAGCAAACATACATTGGTGGGTATGAGACAGCTCTCCTATATGTGATAGACCACTTACCCCAGTTGCTGCTAGGAGTTTTGCTGCTCTAGGCAAAGATGACTGTGCTGCATCTCCTCACCACCACCATTCCGTTTTCTAATGCTTAATTTTTATTGTTTTCCCAATAACCAACACAAACCAAAACAGACAAGAGAGATCATTGCAATTTAAAAATAATGCATTCATTGAAACTTTTATATCATAAGAACATAAGAAATTGCCATGCTGGGTCAGACCAAGGGTCCATCGAGCCCAGCATCCTGTTTCCAACAGAGGCCAAACCAGGCCACAAGAACCAGGCAAGTACCCAAACACTAAGAAGATCCCATGCCACTGATGCAATTAATAGCAATGGCTATTCCCTAAGTAAACTTGATTAATAGCCGTTAATGGACTTCTCCAAGAACTTATCCAAACCTTTTTTGAACCCAGCTGGCAACAATTTCCAGAGCTTTATTGTGCGTTGAGTGAAAAAGAATTTTCTCTCATTATCTTAAATGTGCTATTTGCTAACTTCATGGAATGCCCCCTAGTCCTTCTATTATCTGAAAGTGTAAATAACCGATTCACATCTATTCGTTCAAGACCTCTCATGATCTTAAAGACCTCTATCATATCCCCCCTCAGCCGTCTCACATCCAAGCTGAACAGCCCTAACCACTTCAGCCTCTCCTTATAGGGGAGCTGTTCCATCCCCTTTATCATTTTGGTTGCCCTTTTCTATATCTTTTTTAAGATGCGGTGACCAGAATTGTACACAGTATTCAAGGAGTAGTCTCACCATGGAGCGATATAGAGGCATTATGACATTTTCTGTTTTATTCACCATTTCCTTTCTAATAATTCCCAACATTCTGTTTGCTTTTTTGACTGCTGCAGCACAGTGATCTATTTCTAAGTATTATCCACTATGATGCCTAGATCCTTTTCCTGGGTGGTAGCTCCTAATATGGAACCTAACATCGTGTAACTATAGCATGGGTTATTTTTCCCTCTATGCAACACCTTGCACTTGTCCACATTAAATTTCATCTGCCATTTGAATGTCCAATCTTCCAGTCTTATAAGGTCCTCCTGTAATGTATCACAATCCGCTTGTGATTTAACTACTCTGAATAATTTTGTACCATTCACAAATTTGATAACCTCACGCGTCGTATTCTTTTCTAGATCATTTATAAATATATTGAAAAGCACAAGTCCAAGTACAGATCCCTGAGGCACTCCACTGTTTACCCCTTTCCACTAAGAAAATTGACCATTTAATCCTACTCTCTGTTTCCTGTCTTTTAACCAGTTTGTAATCCATGAAAGGTATCGCCTCCTATCCCATGACTTTTTAGTTTTCTTAGAAGCCTCTCATGAGGGACTTTGTCAAATGCCTTCTGAAAATCCAAATACACTACATCTACCGGTTCACCTTTATCCACATGTTTATTAACCCCTTCAAAAAAATGAAGCAGATTTGTTAGGCAAGACTTCCCTTGTGTAAATCCATGTTGACTTGTGTTGTATTAAACCATGTCTTTCTATATGCTCTACGATTTTGATCTTTAGAATAGTTTCCACTATTTTTCCCGGCACTGAAGTCAGGCTCAGTGGTCTATAGTTACCCGGATCGCCCCTGGAGCCCTTTTTAAATATTGGGGTTACATTGGCCACGCTCTAGTCTTCAGATGATTTTAATGATAGATTACAAATTTTAACTAATAGATCAGAAATTTCATTTTTAAGTTCCTTCAGAACCCTAGGATGCATACCATCCGTCCAGGTGATTTGCTACTCTTCAGTTTGTCAATCTGTCCTACTATATCTTCCAGGTTCACAGCGATTTGGTTCAGTTCATCTGACTCATCACCTTTGAAAACCATCTCCGGAACTGGTATCTCCCCAACATCCTCATTAGTAAACACGGAAGCAAAGAATTAATTTAGGGGTAGATTTTAAGACCTGCGTGTGGGCGTACATGTTAGCGCACTACCCAGCAAGCACACATGTATGCCCAATTTTTATAAAATTGGGGTTGGCGCACACAAGGGGATGCACACTAGTGCACCTTGCGTGCGCCGATGCCCACGGGCTTCCCCGTTCCCTCCCCCTAACCTAACCTTCCCACCCCTTCCCCTAACCTTTCCCCCCTAGCGCTACTCTAATCCCCCCCAAAATATTTATCAAACCTTTTCCACCTTCCTGGAGGCAGGCGCGGGTTGCACGCGCCGGGAGCCTGCCAGTACATGATCCTCCGACACAGCAGCAAATGGCCACTGTGTCGGAGGCCTCTGTCCCCACCCCGGCCTGCCCCCGCACTGCCCGCCCCACCCATGCCCTGCCCCCAGAACACCCCTTTTTGGAAGCCCCAGGACTTAGATGCGTCCCGGGGCTTTAGGCCCGGTGCATGTAGAGCTTTTAAAATCCGGCCCTTAGTCTTTCTGCAATGGCCTTATCTTCCCTAAGAGCTCCTTTTACCCCTCGGTCATCTAACATATCCTGCTGCTTCAAAACTCTCAGTTCTTAGTGGCAACAAAATTCCCTAGACTGCATACGGAATGCAAGTGGCAAGGAAATGCTCCTTAGAAAAATGAAAGTATATACCAGCATATATATGGTCAGGATCTGGGATGTTGTTGGCCTTGACAGATTCCTGAAAGGAAATATTGGGGGTATCCTACAGCAGCATTTCCCAATTAGTGTGCCATCAGACCTGATCAAGTATGCCATGGAAAAGTTACCGCTATCTGCTTCTCGGACTCAGAACAGCATCTAGAACTCTGCTCTCAGTAACTCACAGCAGCAAGTACCACCAGGGTGGCTATTGAACACGTAGGATGTCCTTTCTCTCCCTGCATGAGACCTGGAGTGTGGTAATTAATGGGCAGCATGCAGGGTATGGATAGATGGTCCCGCTTTGTTAGGCACATACACAGTGCACAGACACCTCCTCTTCAGTCTCCTCCTTTTAGTCCTTCCAGTCTCTGTCTTATCTCCAGGCCGAGTGAGTAGGGAGAGAGTGCAGTGAGCATTGGATGTGACTCATTCTGAGTGTTGGGAGCAGCAGCCATGGAGGTTGGCAGTCAAATGCGGCAGCCGAGGTAACTGAGCTGCCTGAATCATATTGACTTCTCCCTTCTTATGCACTTGCATACAGAAGGAACTGGCCGATTCGTGTGTTCAGAGACACCGGCCCCTTCTCTCCTTTTGACTGTAAATTTGGAAGAGACTGATGGAGCTTTCAGTGCTTCCCTAGCTCTTCTTTGTCTGCATTGCCTGTCCCTTGGAAGTTAGTGCACAACACAACATTTTCGGTAATGTAGCTGTGTCTTGGGCTTGAAAATTTTGGAAAACAAAACACTGCCCTACATAAGTCCCGGCAATGCAGGACTAGTGAAACTCAAAACCGGTGCTCCACATGCCACTAAAAGCCAGTCTTTGGGTTGCTGTTCTGATAATAAATGGTTGCCATATTAGTCCATGTAGATACACAGACATAAAAGGACAACCAATTTGACTGCGATACCAGTTCATTAACTAAGCTTGTCAAAAAATGCATGAAATTACTTTTCTATCGGACAATCACCTACAACTTCTTGGTTGACTTTTATTTCTGGTCTCTGATACAAAATGGAAGGGAGGGAGGAGGAGGAGGAGGGAATTCAGGGAAGAGAAATGTGTTGAAATATCATAATGTAAATGATGAGATTCTTCCTGAAGACAAGGGAAAGACAATCACAAACAACTCGATGGTCACAAGGAAAGAACATTCAGTAGTGTGAACATGGGAGGCTACACAGAGCAGAATGTTATTATTTGGTATCTTTGATATGTGGCAAGATTCTGTCAGGATTGTCGTTTCCCGAAAATGAATCATCTTTTTCATTCTGCACACCCAGATCAGGATGGAAGAGGTCTGTGAACAAGGCCTTCAAAACCTTGACTTCAGATCCACATAACCACAAATAAAGAAACGTCCCCTGGTAGGTGGCCAGCAAGCAAGGAAATGGTTTACTATGGTTGCCACAGATTATGCACGCTTTGGACAAAACTAAAGCTCGAGCAGGGGACCAGCAACAGAAGAAGGGACAGAGGCAGAAAGGAATTACATTCTAAGCAATGATTACTCCCTGCGATCAATACCCAAGGTCTGAGAGCTGTACAGCCAACGAAACAAATCTCGTGTAGCCAGGGGCCGGATTTAAGATTATGGTGCCCACAGGCAGAAAGCTGGGGGGTAGGGTCCCTCCCCACACCCTTTGTAAGTCAAAGAGCAGCAGGGGGAGTCTCCGTTTTTCGGTGTCTTCAGAATTTGGCACCTTAGACACTTGCCTATAGCCAAATCTAGCCATGCTTGCAGCAGGAAAAAAAAAAACCTTCTGGAACTTCTACTCTAACAACAAATAATATTGATATAAATTATTTAACAGAGATAAGAACCGGCACTGTAATTCTAGGAAGCCAATGAACTCAAATCCACACCTGAAGTAACTTTCTGGATGATTCTGAATCTTTTTTATTTACAAAATGTAAAAATATATTTCTGTGCACTATGTATTTCGCTTTACGGTGTACCCCAAAATAAGTGAAAACATCCAAAGTGATACATATCAATGTAAAACAATAAGGTGCGTGGTACTGTATTTTAGTACTAAGCGGGCAAGAGAAAATTGAGGTGTGAAGACAGTTAGCAGGCCAGACTCCGTAGGATGACAACCCTAGAATCCCCAAATATGGAAGAAGGGTAAGGAGTTTTCACGTTAACTTCAGAGCCCACTGGGAATTGTAATGGTCGCTTGTCAAAGGGTCAGTATCACAATTTCATTCAGCCAGCGCAGAAAATCCAGTCAAAAGTGACAAAATGAAGGCTCTTCATCAGCACTGCATTTCCTCTCTCACTGTCCATCTGTCTGAGTCACGGGGGGGGGGCACATTTCAGCAGCCCACCTAATGCTCACTTTGTGGCAGGTTTTCAAAGCGGAAACGTGCCGGCAGATTTTGGCTCGATAATTTTCTGCAGGTGCATCCAAGATGGCGCACGATTGCTTTCCTCCCTCATCCGAAACACCTCCCCAGGAACGCCTTTTTAAAATCTGGCTATGAGTCTCCCTGCTGTGAAAGCCACTTGGAGGGGGGATCTGCTTTGAAAATTGTCCTCTTAAGTTGAAAGGGAAGGTGGTAAAGGCTGTTTATGTACAAGGTAGCTTTGTAATACCAAATTAATCCAATTCTTCCTACAGCGCACAGAGGTATGGAGGCTTAAAGCTGTAGTGCACCCAGTTATAACTGTATCTAATATTTTAAATAAACTCGTCTGGTTGCCCTGCTAGTCTGTTTAGATCAGTGGAAATAAAGATCAAACAAGCTGTAGATGATACCTTTTTATTGGATTTACAATGCATTTTTGACTTGTACTTTCACCCGTCCAATGAAGACTGAAGGAAGTGCAGTTCTCAAAATTATTTGGAAATCTATTAAGTTAGCTGAATAAAAAGGCGTTACTATAGCTTGTTTATTATTAGTCTAATCTATTAGATATATATAGAAATAAAGAGTGTCACATTCTTATTCATAGCTAGATATAGAATAAAATATGAGAAAAATCTTGGTATTTAATAGATGGAAATTTCTAAAACAAAATTCAGAGTACTAATTGAGTCATTTCTCTGACTAGGTACAAAGATTACAGAGAACCACCATGGTCCCCAATCCCATATGATTTTTCCAAACAGTACTGGGCAGTCCTAGCTGTTCGTTTGGCTTTTGTTATTCTTTTTCAGGTAAGTCTATCAAGTTGGTTTGCAGTTTTATGCAAATAAGGACTTTATACTGAGTAAGGGCACCAGTTTGGGTGCATTTATAAACTGGGGAAAGTGATGATGCAAGTCATAATGCATCCGTTTCCCTGCAGTTCTGACTAAATCTTATCCAGCTTTTCCCAGGATGGCCTAAAGTGAAGACTCACTCTGTGACTTAGGGGCCTGGGTGCACACTCAGGCCATTTAATGTGCGTCTGAAATAAGCGTATAAATACAGGTAAATGCTAAAGAGCTGAGTATGCTCTTTAAAACACACTTGCTAAGGCCTAAAATGTAACAGCTGTCTCACATCAGGTGTTAACATTTTAGCATGCAGAGCGCAGCTAACAGGATGCATTGGGGAGGGGGTGGGTACTGATGGAGATGTGGGCTGCTAGAGCAGGAGAAGTGTAGGGTAAGGTAGAGAGCAAGAGAGAGGAAGATATCAGAGAGGAGAGGCACCAACAAACACACTGACTCCTTTAACCTCCACCCTCAAAAGGTTTACTGATGACAACGGTTTTTCTGACAATGCTGTACTCCCCACTGTTATCGCTATTACAAATAAAGGACAATCCCACAAATTCCAGTTGAAAGCCGTGACCTTGCAGAAGCATTGCACTGCATGGTCTCAGGTAAGTGAAGAGTCTGCTAGACAGATGCTGCAGTGGAGACAAGGCTGCAGCAGTTGAGGTGTAAGTCGCTCACAGACGGTATCAAGCAGAAACCAGGAGGAATGCTCACGGGGCAGCCTTTTCACCCGATCCATGGTCCTCAGGTGGCTGCTTGTAAATGCTGTGGCTGGAGAAGATGCCGCAGGGCGAGGGAGTAGCTTATGGGGATGTGGCATGTGGGACTGTAGTATGGTTAGATGTCTAAACTTGCTGTGCAAAGGCCATTGCAAACATCCTGCGCCTTCAGCAGGAAGAGCTGGCATTGCTTCCCCGACACTATAAGGTGCTGGGAGAGGTGGTGAGGTACAATGTCCCTTTGACTCAGGACTAGATTTCCCTCCTTGGTGTCAACAAGATGGATATATCAGGGCCGGCCGAGGCACCTTGTGAGGCCATTCTTTCTCCTTCTTGGCAGATAGGTATCTGAGATATCTGCTGTTGGTCTGGAGTTTTGCCTCCTGGACGTCTTTTCTCTGCTTTCACCTCCTTTCCTGGGGGTTCAGATGTTTTCCCATTTCTGCTTTCAGCACTGACAACTAGCCCCATGTGCCTGACTTACTTTTATACGGGTTTGCAGCTAGAGGGCTGAATGACGAAGAAATAAAAGGGTTCAGTAAGCGCAGTTTGGTGTGTAAACATTTGTTTCGCTATGGCCTTACCCCAATTAGCGCACAGATGCTATTAGTGCAAAGAGGTTTTATGGGTTAGTGTGCGAGCTAATAATGTTCACAGTGAGGCAATATAGAAATGCACGTGCTAAAATATTTATTGCAACACACATTAAGTGTGTTGCAATAAACAAATTTGTTTTGGATTTTTGGTTCATTTTTGGGAGGCTTTTCCCCAATGAATTTTGGTTTGTGGAATGATGGATTCATTTTAGTTGTGTAAAAAAAATTGAACAAAACATTTTTAAAAAAATGACCCACAAAAAGAAAACAGGGTCTCCCAAGGCCCCCCATCCCATCCCCCATCACCGATCCCTCCCATCCGGGAAAATGCCGGGGCCAGGATCCACCCCCCCCCGGCCCCCTCTTACCCGGTCCATGGGAATCCGCCACCCTGGTCAAGGCAGAAGGTCCGGGCTGGGAGTCTGGCTTGGCAGCTCCGTCAACGACATCCCTCTTCTTTCTTTAAACTGACGCCATGCGCTGGGGTCATGCCGGAGTTAACTCCAGCGCATTCTCCCCAGCAGAAGGCACCATTTTGATGTACGGCAATGCCTGGGTCTGAGCTGGGATCCGGGCCTGGCCCTCAGATACCCAATGCATCAGGTAAGTGACTGATCTGGGGGTTTCGGTCTCAGCTGAGGACCCGGGTTGTTTCATATACACACAGGTTTGCCCTGAACCTGGGGAGAAGCTCTTCAGCGTGGAATTCCCTGCCAGATGACCTGAGGGTAGTAAATGAGATCACCAGCTGTTGGCGCCTACTTGTCTGGACAAGGGTTTGAGGAGTTTTTTTAAAGTGCATTGGCTTCCAATGTCTGGTTGTTAATTTGATGGCCAATAGGTTCGCTGCTTCATTTGTTTGTGAGGGTTTTGCTGTATTTTATTTATGAATATATCAATGTTACCTGCCTAGTAATATTGATAGCGTGGGCCATAAGATTTGAAATAAACAAACAAATAACTGCATGCAATGAAGAAAGCTAGCTATTGCATTGTCCATATTGTTTCAAAATGAGCATGCACGCCTGCTGAATGTAGAACAGACTACTAGTTCAGATTTGGGACCCATAATCCTTAAACTAGTCCTGGATTGTTTTGCAAAATATCTTAGGATATCACATCAAGTGGATATTCTTTCTTCAAGAAATATTTATTTAAATTCTTTTAATATACCGATGCTCAAGAACCAGGTCTTATCGTACCGGTTTACAATAAACTAGGGGGAACCAGTTAAACAATGAAAGCAAAAAAGTTACATTATAACAGGGAAAGTGATAATGATGACTAACGTTTCATCACTGTATGGTGAACATATTATTCAGGATATATCAGTTGATTAATTTGCATGGGTCCTGAACATGTTACTAACTCCTGAAAATATTTTTTTTTACTGACAGTCTGACCAATTTTTACTGGCAAGCCAACTATTTATTTTTTTTTAACAGACACCAGGATTTGGGACTCTAGAAACAGGCAGGGCTTGGGGGAGGGAAATGGATCCTCTTCAGGTACTTTCACCTCTTCGCACCTTGCCTCCAGGTGCGCTATTCCCTTTGCTCCTCTCTCCTCCATCCCTCCAGGTTCTCTTCCTCTCAGTCCTCCCTCTCAGCACACTAATACAAGGCCTACCCACAGGGGGGCATCTCCAGGCCACAGTATCTCCATCTAAGTTCCACCATCACTGGCATCTCAGCGGTGACTTCCTGTCCTAGCCTCCCAAACTTTGCAGGTGATTCAGAAGCAGCAGCAGCAGCTTCTCAGCCGGGGTCTGAAATCAGCACCAAATTGTAGGTTATGCTTTTCTGGCCCTTTGTGCATCTCCCCCGGTCCCCTGCACATTTATGACGTCCGAGGGAACCAGAGAAGCAGTGGGCATCTGGAGGAAGTTTCTGGACCGCATGGCTAGGTACTTTACAACTGTTAAGAAGGTGATCGCTATTTATGGGCAGTTGGCAACCCTGGTCCCCATTGCAAACTTCCATTATTCAATTTTTTTTTTTTTTTTTAGAGCAGTTGATTCAGTCTGGATCTTCTTCCAAATTCATTGAATAATGCTGTGCATTTTGGTACACCAAGCACTTTTTTTTTTTTAGTGTCCCCCTGGGAATGGATAACATAAAAAGAACCAACCAAGTACTGTGTGCACGGTGGCTCACTTGAATTTAATGCTACTGATTCTGACCCTGCCTCCCAGTTTCAGGAAACGTCATTTTAAATCCCTTTATTTTTGTGAAGTTGACCTCATGATAGCCACACATGGAGGCTCATGGCAGTGAGTAAAGTGAATGAACTGCAAAGGGAAAGTGTGCGAATTAGACTTGATGAAAAGCAGCTTTATCGCCGTGACAGTCTACATCAGACTCCCTGCATTGGAGCCCTGTTATGGATGGCCGTAGCTTCAGCAGTACGGGTTCCAGTACCTCACCAGTACCAGAGGCAACAGGAAGTTTGCTTTTTTGTTTTTCTTGCTTCAGGAACTGTGTTGAGCCAGCAGCTCCCTCCACCGAGGATATCGTGATTCCTAACCAACTGGCGGCACCAGGAATTAAACCACAGTCTCCCGAGTGCTCCGGGCTATGCGTGCTACCCCCTAGAAGGCTGAACCGCTGAGCAGACTTAATCTTTTCTTGTTTTTTTTTTTTTTCTTTAAATTAAAGAAGAAAAACATTTCCATTTTGAAAGGCTAATAGGATGCATTTTTTAAATAGCAGCAAACCAAAAGTGCCTCCGACTTAGATATGCTCCCTTTCAGTTAAATCAGACTTGCTTTACATGGGCATTTCATGGTTTTCAATGGCATCTCTAATTAGCCACAACTGCCATTAATCATACAGGCCACTTTTGATGTTCAAGAATGGTAAAGAAAAAAAAAAAAAGCTGAAAAAGTGATGTAGCTGATACATTCATCATTGGTCTGCTACTAAAGTGTGCTCAAGTGTCAACAAGCTCCCCAGTTTGCTTCCTTGGTAACTTAAGTTTGTTTTAAATCAACATACTTTTCGAATGTTGATATGTTGTGCCGCAAATTGGCCTTTTACCATTATTTCCAGGCCGAACTCTTACTGATTTTTTTAAGGGTTGCATAGTAATATCAAGAAAGAAACAGGATTGCAAGCTATGACGATATTGTATAGCAATATATAGCATCAGCTGCTTAAAAGCTGTGGCTGGCCAGAGGGGTTCTGTGGTGAGTGAATTAAAAGCCATGGGGCCGCTATGAATTTCCTGTGGCTGGTTGCAATTTTTCTGCCTGTTCCTGGGTGATGTACCAGTTTTTCACAACAGCAGATTCTCTACAGGACCAATACAAGAACTATCCAAATACTCTGAATTCAGATGTCTGAAAAAGTGACTTGTATGGTCAGAACAGCTCATGTATGACATCATCTTTGGATAATTCTTATGCTGTTCTGAATAAAGGAAAGCATCATAATCTGGAAGGAATGCAATTTCCTCCAGGACACGCATTATAGAAAAACACTATTAAACTCATAGCCTGGGCCCACCAGAAAATGATTTATACTTTTTAAAGAGCTAAATATGTCAGGAGAGTGACATCAGACTCTCTTATCTTGAAAAGAGTCACATTCATTTTTAGATGGTGAGAAGCACAAAGTACTTTGTGGTTGTCATTGCAAAAGACAACGGGGCTGATGCAATAAAGTGCACCAGGCCTAGTGCACGCGTCCATAACCCCTGATGCAATAAGGGGATAAGCGCGTCTAAACAAAGGCGTAGCTAATAGCGCTCATCACATGCAAATGCCATGCAGATGAGGCTATTGGCTCTTACACTGCAATGCAGAAAATCCCTGTGCCACCCAACACACACTTTGTAACCTGTAAAATTTTACGCCTGCCCTGGAGCATCAGGGGTTCAACTTAAAAACAATAAAACTCCTGCTTTTCTGTGGTTTGCAATACTAAGTAGGAAGGACCAAAGAAAGCAGCACCATGCAAAAAAAAAAAAAAAAAAAAAAGTTTTGACATAAAAAAAAAAACAATTCAGGATGCACAATGTACATCCACAATATACACTGAATGGGCCTTGTATATTGTGCCGGTAAAATAGCTGCCGTGGGAAAAAAACGAATGCTTGGAAATTGAGCGTTTGTTTTCCTAACCCGTGCACAACCACGTCTCCTGGGCACTCGATGGCATAGACACACTAGGAATGCACAATTTATCCCCAGCGCGTCCTTTTTAGTGTGGCAGCTCATTTGCTTATTGCTTTGAGTGCCCAGGAGAGGTGATTGTGTGCGTGTTAAGTTTGGATGCATGCTTTTAGAGCATGCATATTGCAGCGGCCTGACTGAGAGCACCATTGCAGTATTATTGATTATGGAGGATAGATAAAAGGAAGCAATCTATGCCAAATACTAAAAAACTTGTATGTTTAATAATGAAATAATAGATGAGAGCAGAAAAGAACCAATGGGCCAGTTCTGTCTGCCCAGTTGTTCCTGTTCACCCTGCAAGGATATATCCCAGCTACTGGCCTTCCGCTTGTAGGATATCACTCTTCAACCAAGTCAGCTTTTGTTTTCTTCCTGTTTGGTTTTCCATTATCCTGGATAGATGAGCATACAAAATCCCATACTTAATCAACACCCAACTCCATCCATATCTTAACAGCAATCTAAAGAACAACCAGAATTAGCGAGGCTGTTTCCAGAACATCCAGTCTCCTAAGCCCCTATACCTATAGCCTTGCTGAACAATACCCAGCCACCACCAACCTGCTGGCATCAACCAAGTTGGTTTCTGGGGAAATGTAGCCTACTGCTTCCAACCTGGCTACCCTCTAGTTTGCAGTTATCGCTAAGTCTTGTTTCTTTTCTCCATCCTTTGCTAAAGGTGGGCTGTTTGCAAAATTCTAGCCTCTCAAGCCTGTTCCTACCAGTCATAAAATTTGACAGCAGATAAGTACAATTAGTCTCATATTGTCAGCCCAAGTTTCCTTCCTGGTTTCAATCTGTGATAGTTAAAGACACATTTTAAAGTTGCAAATGAAAATTTGTTACTGATGAGCTTAGACTTTCATTTTGATCTTTTACTTAAGAGGGATTCTTTGCTGTGAAAATGTAGAATTAAGGGCCAGCAAACAATTGTAGGTGATATCTTTTAAATTAATTTAATAAATCTGTGACTAGTTTTTGAAAGTTAGCACCTCTTTCTCAGGTCAGTGAAGAAACAGAACAATTACACTCTGTTTAAACAGTACAGTTATCTAGGTGCTAGGCTGCTTGCATCTGCTATTCTGCACCATAAAGGGAAGGGATGCCAGAAGTGATGAGGCAGTAAAACAAGTTTGCTTACCGTCAACAGTGTTTTACATAGATAGCAGGATGAATTAGCCATCACATGTGGGTGACATCATCCAGCAGCATGGAACAGAACCCTCTATTGAGCATGTGCGGGAATTCCCTCTTGGATGTTGCCTCATGAGTCCCCTCGGTCAATTTTAGAGCTAATTCTAACTAGGTTGCCAACTCTCCAGGGAGGCAGAAGGGTATTCAGTATAGTTAAGTCATTCTGCTATCCACAGAAAACATCATTTATAGTAAACAAACTTGCCATTACATGTGGAGAATCCAAAGCTGAGGGTTCCAGTGAATCATTTAGTGAATAAGCAATATACCCTAAATGGAGAGTAAACTACTTAGTGAACAGGCTACACAAACTGCTTATCAGAATTTACTATCACTCTTTGAGAGATTGTCCAGACAGTAATGAGATGCAAAGATGTGTATTGACAACCATGATGTAGCTTTGCAGATGTTGTCAAATGATGTGGTTCATAGATGAGCCACTGGTGCAGCCATGGCTTTAACCTGATAAGCCTTGATGCTTTCTGTAATTTGTAGGCCTGCTAGCAGGAAGAGAGTCCATCAAGCTAGGTTGAGAGAACATTGCAAAAATCTCATCTTTGGGTGAGTTTCCTCACTCCAAAGGTCATCAAATCTTCACAAGAGAGCACTGTTCTGTTCACGTGTAGGTCCCGAGGCTTAAAAAAGGGGTGAGGCGTGGGCGGTCCAGGGCGGGGTCAGCGGCTCCTGGCACAGCGGCCATTTGCCGCTGTGTCAGAGATCGTGTGCTGGCAATCGGCCGGCAAGTGCAAAAGGTAAAATAAAGATCGGAGAGGTTAGAGTAGGGCTGAGGGGAAAGATTAGGGGAAGGGGTGGGAAGGTCAGGCTAGGGGGAAGGGAACGGAGGAAGCCAGCGTGGCTCGGCACCCCAAGGTGCACTACTGTGCATTCCCTTGCCGGCGCCGACCCCGGATTTTATAATATGTGCGTGCGCCAGGTAGCAAGTACACATATAGGCCGCACTCACTTCTTTTAAAATCTACCCCATTAGTTGTAATAGTAAATAAATTAACTGAAGATAACATTTTATTTATCTTGGATGTCAAATTTCTCTCTGACCAGAGTTTTGTTAGCATAGTATGGCTCAAAGGTATACCTACGATGACATTCCCATCATGGACAGGAGAACTCAAGGAACTTGAGTCCCAGATTCTGCACTGGCCTCAACACCCGGTATCAAGGGAAAACTAGGATCAGGGCTTAAGGAGACATACTGCCTAACTCAAGATCTCCTGATATAATACCTTGTGTTTCAGTGTAACGCTGAAATCCTCCAAAGTGGGCTAAAATGGGGTAAATGATGCAACCAGCTCTGATGGGCGAGCTCCAATCATTCCCTTTCTCTTCTTTCCCATATTCTTGAGGTTCAACAAGAAATACATGCAGGGGCTGCACCCAGAACTGATGCTAGGGGTGCGTCCCTTTGGCACACCAGTGGCTGCCGGAGTGCAGTTCTTGTAGCAGAAGTCAGCATGCTGCAGTGACATTGGGGAGGAAGCTGTGAACCACAGAGCAGCCCAACGCAGGTGACAAGAGGACTAAACTGCCTCTTCCTCTCCTCCCCTTCTCCCCCAGAACCACGGATTATCTACCTGAATCAGGGATAAATCTGATATCCTGGAAAAGAGAAGTTGGAAGGCATCTTCTTTACCACAGAGGTAAATAAATCCTTTACCAGCTCTGCTATCTGGTCAAGGGGCTGACGTGCCCTTTGCCCTGATGTGGGCAGTGGAACATCCTCTTCTGAACACAAAATGGAATCCTCTGGGCTCTGCAAAATTTGAATTGGAGGCCCACTGGATGTGAGAAATACCAGAGAACAAATGGGATCTGGGGTCTCCAGGCGTAATCCTTCTTCCATTCATTTTGTTGGTGTAAGATTTTTGGTAATTGGTGGGAGATACGGGTATTATACCCCCTTCAGCCCCTGTCAAATTCTGCACAGGCTTGCAAACAGCTGTGCTGGAAGACTGTAGCATGATGCATCAATGATGAAGCAACCTGCCTCGATGGTAAAGGTGTTGATGACCGATGCATTTTACTCTCCAGGGCTCGCTGCATCAAGGATTTACACATTGACACTTTGTTGGTGCGGTGGACTTGTGCTGATGGTGTCAATGCGCCATGAGTCAGAGGCGCACTGATGGATCCCCGATTCAGTGCTTTGTGCAAGCCGGCGGTTCTGTAGAGTGGCGTCGCTTCTTCTTGACCCAGAGGATTCGACCTATTCCACCATTGGGAGAGATACCCTAAAGGAGCTTCTGCTCAATTCGTTTTCTGGGGAGGCAGTTGAGGCTGCGTTTAGGAGGAAGAGGACCAGCGGCTTCTGAGAAACTTGTGCAGTTTCTCGATTTTCCAGGCTTTAGATCTTTAGGCATATGGGGACATCCATCCACAGTAACAACAGTTGGCCTGGTGATGCTCCAGTCCCAGAAAGCAATAGTAGAGTTCATGCCCATCAGTAATGAACATTTGCCTACCACAAATACAGCCCTTGAAGCCACTCACCATGGATTTCTATTTATCGGACAAGGTGAGGAAGAAAATGTTCTTAACTTCCTTCTTTTTTTTTTTTTTGGCTGGCACTCAATAGTGGTGTTTGGGGACTGCTGAGGCAGCGAGGCAACTTTAAAGAAAAAGTTAAGATATTCAGAGAAAAACAGAGAGGGATAGAGGTTTACATCCGTGCTGGTGCTCAGCTGAAAAAGGATTGAGGAGGCTCACAAAGCAATGCCCATGCAGAGATTCCTGTACATGCTCAGTAGAGCAAAAGCTGTACTAGCTAAGAGAGAGGGGTCTGTTCGGTGCTGCCAGATGTCACCCATTTCATGGCTAATTCATCCTCATTACTGACAGAAAAATAATTTAAAGTTGAAAGGGCCTATATCTGATCATGAGTGAGAAAAGCAACGCCTTTAAGTCCTGTTTCAAAAGTGCTTGGCCATTCTAATTTCAGATGTTTCCTGTTCTTGTGTACTTCTAAATTTCCCTTAAAGTATCCTGAGTGTGATGACGTTAAGGGAATGATCTTCCGTTGAGAAGTGTTCACTTACTGAGCTGTCATTTTATTTTTTTTCTGCAATGTTTTATTTTATGCCTATGAAGACTGATTTTTCTCCTTAATTTTTCGCTTATTTCACTGATGCACCATCCTTTTTCACATTTTTGCATTGGGTTATTTATACCGTACACAACATTCATAACGCAGCATGAATGTGAACCTTTTATTCTGAAGGTCTTTCCCTGGTGAGTAGTTGCAGGATCCTGTGATATCTGCTGGCACAGCTTGCATTGTGATGTTTTGTGCCATTTTGTTTTCTGTTTGGATTGCTGTTTCGTTTACATTTTTATTTCTTTCAGTAGTTCATTCTCCAGCAGGAGTGATTGTAAGTCTTTTATTATTTTCCGTAGGATTTCTAGTTCTGGATTCTGTTACTACAAGTGGTTCCCTTTCTTTGTATTGTTGTAGGTTTTCCCTGAGTGTTTTAAGCAAAGATGCAGTTTTCTTGGAGATGATTTTGAGGAGATAGGCCTTTTGTTTGAATGATTCATTTAGAGTTTTGAAGTGTTTATTCCTGTCCTTTGGGTCAGAACAAATACAGTGGTATCATTTAGTTTGGCTGTGTACTATTAAAACCCAGTCATTTAGTTTGGCTGTGTACTATTAAAACCCAGTCTTTTGTCACTGAGATAAAAAAGAGAGGCTAACTCTCAAGAGTTAGACACAGATGTAATAAAAGATAAAAAGGTATGACCTACAATCTGTTTGTTGACCCTTAATTCTACATATTCAAGTGGACTAATACGGCAACCACAATGAATGCAATAATATTCTGGGAGAACAAAAACAAATTTTGACCTAGTTACTAAATACCATAAAACTTAGGACCTGATGTACTATAGGGTTTTCCCCCATTTTGTGTCTATAGGGATAAAGATCAATAAATGAAAAAATATAAGGTAATAACTTATTATTGGACTAATTTAATACATTTCTCAACTAGCTTTTGACCCACTCTATTTAGTGGGTCAAAATAAAATGGGGCAGATTTTCAAAGGGATACGCGCGTACCCCCCCGAAAACCTGCCCCAAGTTCCCCCAAGTTCCCCCTGCGCGCGCCGAGCCTATGTTGAATAGGCTCGGCGGCGCGCACAAGCCCCAGGACGCGTGTAAGTCCTGGGGCTTTCCCGGGGGGGGGCGTGTCATTCAGGGGCGGGGCCGCGGGCGTGGTTCTGGCCTGGGGGCGTTTCGGGGGTGTGGTCGAGGCCTCCGAATCTGCTCCCGGGCCAGGTAATCGCACGGTGGGCGCGCGTGTTACGCCTGCCTCGGGCAGGCGTAACTTGTCAAACAAAGGTAGGGGGGTTAGATAGGACTGGGGGGTGGGTTAGGTAGGGGAAGGGAGGGGAAGGTGCGGGGGTGGAAGGAAAGTTCCCTCCGAGACCGCTCCGATTTCGGAGCGACCTCGGAGGGAACGGAGGCAGGCTGCGCGGCTCGGCGCGCGCAGGCTGCAGATTTTGCACAGCCTTGCGCGCGCCGAACCTGGATTTTAAAGGATACACGTGGCTACGTGCGTATCTATTAAAATCTGGCATACTCTTGTTTGCACCTGATGGGTGTACTTTTATAAAATCTACCCCAATGTGTCTTTGGGGAAAATGCTTTGAAAATGAATCTAAAATAAATTCCAAAAAGTCAGTGAATGCCACCATAACACAAAGTCACGTGCAGTATTCTCTGTCACTCATATCATTGCAGAATCTGGTGATGGTCCTAAGTGTGGTAGTTGACTGGTTGATCCCGGATATCCCCAAGGACATCAGTGAACAGATCAAGAAGGAGAAATCCCTGCTTGTCAACGTCTTTCTGAAAGAGGAGAATGAGAAGCTCCAGTTGATTGAAAACTTCATCATGCGCGATAAGCAGAGAGGCAACCCAGAGAAGTCAGGGCGGAGAAGCAGGGCTGCAAGCTTTTGTCAGTTCAGTCGCAATCAGCGGGGCAGTTTCACATCCTTCAGCTCCCACCACACAGAAGTGTGACGCCCTCTCCAGGAGAATGAGAAAAATATACAAGCTTGAAAGATAAGCATCCAGTTATCTTAAAAAGTGGAGGGAGAGACAGAAAGAAAGCTAGAAAGAGAGAAAAGAAGAGAGAGAGAGAGAGAGAAGGTTGTTGCTTCTCAGATGATGAAAGAAACGTGTTTCTCCAAAAATGATTTGTTGCAACAATGTTGTCAGAAAAATCTTTGGTGCAAACTAAAAGACTGTGCATGCAAAAGCTAAGACTAAACTTTGCACTTACTTCTATGGATCGTAACATTGCTTAGCAAGAGCATGACTAATTGTGGTAACGGGCAGAGCGAGGCCACAACCTTTATGCCTGAAAGAAGTAAAATTGATAGAACTAGCCAAGCTCACTACTGTCGGTTTGAGCAAAATATTGTTAAAAACTCTGTGACATTTATTGTACATTGCACATTAAGCAAAGAAGAAACAAAGCAAACCGCTGCTGAGCTTTTAAATAAAGATATTAAGGAGCAGAGCTATTTTATTACAATATGATACAATGAAATGGTTAATTGATTAGATGAAAATAAAAGATGCTTTATAAAAATGATGATCTTTCACAAGGTGCTTAGCCTGCTAGCTCAGACTCTGAGGTTTTCCCGCACTTGAGTGCTCTTGTGAATTATTGTGAATGTACTGTATTTTTAGAAAACTGGAAGCTCAGGGTAATTTTATATCATCTGTACTTTAAGGGCAGTGCAACCTATCAAAGAACAGTCTTTCAACAAAATGTAGTGGATGCAAACTAACAAAGTGTAACTGACCTTTCTGAATTCATGGGATAAGGAGGCAGGCTGAGTGGGAAAAACTAATAATAAACTATTTTTCTTTGAATTTGTGCAGTGGTTGTGTTTTGATAAATTCCATGACTTTTCCCTTTCATATGTTATGTTTAAGGGCATCACATAGGATAGGACGAACAGACACGGTTGCTTAAAAGAGCAATACTGTAAGAAGCCGATATTTTGCGGGCCATGTGTGAATAAAGTTAATCAGACAACTTTGTCTGGTTAACTTTATCTGGATATGCGGGCCAAATAAAAATTTTGGCATTCTGTGTGGCTCATCAGAGTTACGTGGTTAACTCTGTTTGGCCAGTGCTGAATATCAACACTGACTGGCCAAAGTTTAACACCCCCCCCCCAAAAAAAAGAGAGAAATTGCAATCATTTTTTTTTTTGTTTATATTCCACCTTTCAGGCATTTCAAAGTGGATTACATTCAGGAACTGTAGCCAGTAAATACTAACACAAAAGGTGAGTTTGTTATGAACCTGGAAATGTCAGTCCTGAAGAAGACAGTGTCGAAACATTGGCCGTATCGGCTTGCCTTGAGATCCTTATTGGTACCAGGTGAATTCCTGGGCCATTTTCAGTCAGCTGTGATAAGCTCCTTTGGAAAATAATTATTGGCCACATGTTTCTATGCTTTATTTAAAGCTAAGTACTACATTTCTTTATCAAGACTTTTGAGAGTTATGTCTTTTTGGGAGTTTGTTGATTAATGATTGATTTATCAGCCATTTGTAAATCCAGTAATAGTAGGCTTTCCTAGGTTTTTTCCTCCCGTTTAGATATTTATTTATTTAGATTTTTATATTCTGCTGTTTGACACTTCAAAGTGGATTACATTCAGTTTACTGGAGGTATTTTTGCTATCCCATGAGGGTTTACAATCTAAGACCTAGATTTTCCACATTTTGGACTGCTGTGTGAGAGAGAGAGAGAGAGTGTCAGTCTTTATAAGGCTCTCATATAAGTAAACTATTTATACCACTGTAGGAGGGGCTGCGCGCGCATGTTATAAAATCGGGCGTACATTTGTGTGCACAAATGTATGCCCGCGCGTACCTCTTAAAATCCGGCCCGTCAGCACGTTATAAAATCGCCCTTTTTTTTTCTCTAGTAAAATGTACATGCGAAACCGAAAATGCAGACATGCTCTTGACATTTATAAATTAGCATATATGTGCATACATGCTGCTGATACCATATATGCTATTTTTTCACATGGAACAACTTTGAAAATGTTCTCCTAATCTCTTATCCCATATTCACAAAACAGGAGAAAAGTCAGGGACGGTAACTTTCAAAGTGCCGCATGGATACACATTTGCATACATTCATCAGCCTGCGCCTAGGAATGCGGCTATTTTATAACATATATACGTATTTGCACACGTTATAAAATAGCCTGGCCATGTGCACTCAGTTTTAAGTAGGGATATGCCTGTGCGTGCAAATCACGCTTCTACTGCATAAGTGGGAAGATTTTAAAGGGACGCGCGCCAACGACATTACCCCCATCCCGTATATTACTTAGTCAGATAAGTAGTTATCTGGCTAGGTGGCAGCTGGTGAATGCAGCCAATTATTTAAATGCTGCTGTTTAGCTAGATAAGTTGGAACTTATCAGCTAAGAGATGCTGAATATTGGGCCCAGTCTTGTTAGGTTTTCTGGCCTTCAATCATTGGCGTCTTAAATAAATAAAATAAAAATACTTATCTTTATTTCAAAAAGTCAAGTCTCAAAATACTTTAATCTGGCATTCAAAACTAGAATTGAACCAGGTCACAGCTACTGTATGTACAACAGTTCTCCTGGCTAGCCTGCTAGACGACCACAAAATAGAAATATATTATACAGTATTGTTTGGCCTTGTTAATTATCTAACACAATTTAAATGACATAGGTTGTAGGTATGGATTGGGAGAGTTAAATGAATGAATTATCAATGTTATTTGCTCAACGGCAGCTAGCATTAGTGGAAACCAGATAAGATATGCTTTCTATTTGCTTCTAATAGTACATATTTGTCTATATGCATGAGACTCAATGCATTACTTTTGCTGTTCAGAATATAGTACTGCACGTGGATTCTGCTAATGAGTTATTTCCCTTTTATGGTACCGCATGTCTCCCCAGGTCAAACACACACCAGCACTACATTATCTAACCCTCAATAGCTTTTGGGAGGCCAGGAAAGCCCTCAGTTCTCCACACTAAAAAGGTTTGGTCCCAGTAGAAAGAGTTCCCTTATTTTAATACAGTTTATAATCTGCTCATACCTCCCAACACACTGGAGGCTTACAAGTATTGGACATTCTGATATTACAGCAAACCAGTCTCATAATTAATTTAGTGAACACTTAACGGCTTATACAGTTCCAGATAGGTGAAACAGTTTGAACTCTGAAGCACTTCTCCTGGCTGGACATGAGGATATATGCTTTTTGATATAGGCTATACCTATGAAAGGAAGTTACAGTAATCCAGTATAGAAAACAGATTTTCTTAATACAAATGCTGAAAGAGGCAAATCCTAGCTATGATTCTGAAAGTGGAAGATAATAAATGTGATTCTGTTCGCACTATACTAAAGTTCCAGAAGAGAAAAAAGAAACAATATGGTCAGGAGAGTTAAGGAAATTAAATTTAAAAACATGGCTAGATGGGATGGTATGAAGAATCAATTTGATGTCAGCATATTAAACTGTGTCTAGGAAGACAGTGATTACATTTGGGACTGTTATAAAAGTGACTGTGGACTACAGAATAAAAGTGCACAACATTTAGTAGTAGCCTAGTGCAGCAGTGCTACAACAACCCAGAATACTACCCATGCAATGGCCTTCCAGCCCAGCATTTCAAAAGTCCAATAAATTCATCAAGTTGGGTTTAATGGAATATTTTCTTGTAATTCATGGTTGACATTCCCTTGTGAAGTAAAGCAGAGTGGAGCCATTTAGATTACTGCCAGCAGTCATTTGATAAGTAATAAATGTAGTTTCAATGGAAACTGCACTCTACCAATAATTTCACCATGACAGAATAAGGACAGGGACATGCACAAGAGATCAGGCCATGATTTTCCAGGTCACTGATGATGCATCAGTCCTACCATTCACCATCAATTTTAGCAGCAGATATTTGCACCATGTTGCTTGAGCTACAATAGGTGAAATCCGTATTATAAATAGTACATGAATTATGACAAGGTGTAATTACTGAACAGTTCAGGCAAGGAGGTGGCAAATCATTTCAGCAGCATCTACATCCTGTGTTAAAAGCTGCAATTCTGTCAAAGCAAGCATGGGAGAAGACCATGGCCTGGATATAGTAACAAAGTCAAAATTCATGGGAAGAAACATAAAACGAATATAAAGCAGCTGATGTGTATCTTTTGCTTATGACAACTGACAAACTTTAATCAACAATATGTATATTTAAAGAGCCTTTCCAAATTCTCCACATAAAATATTCAATTTAAAAATTATACACATTTTAATTTAACAATAACATAGCAAAGCATACAATTGTAATAAGAAAACTTGCTAGCACAGTGTGAGATATCTTCAACAAAAGACATGAAAATTCCAAAAGCATGACCTCCATTCAGCTTGGTGCAAACATTACCAATGCCTTGTCTATAAAACGAGACAGATCAACTTTCTATTTTTCTCCCCTTCACGGTAAAACTTGACACAAACTCCTTGAGTGCCTTGCTCTTGTGCACTCAAGAGTCATCAGATGTAACAGATGAAAAAATTAAACCCACAACCTCCCCCTCCCTCACCCCCACCCTTCATCTTAAAAAAAACTGCAATGGAAGGTAGTGTGTAATAGAATAAAAATCTACCTTATAAATGGCCTGTGACCGACGGCCCGCAAATGCGCAGTAGAGACCAGCTCTACCGCGCATGTGCGGGCGAGCACGTCGCTCTGAGGCAGCTTCAGAAAGAAAAAACAATGGCGGCGTCCAGTGGCAGCAGCGGGCGGCGGCGGCGGTACCGGCAGCGGGCGGCGACGGCGGTAGCGAGCGGCGGTGGTAGCGACGGCGGTAGCGGCGACGGCGGTAGCGGGCGGTAGCGAGGGAGGGAGAAGAGAGAGAGAGGGAGGGACGGACTGAGTGGGAGGGAGGGACGGAGAGAGAGAGTGGGAGGGAGTGACTGAGTGAGAGGGAGGGACTGAGTGGGAGGGAGGGATTGAGTGAGGGGGAGGGACTGAGTGAGAGGGAGGGAGTGGGACTGAGTGAGAGGGAGAGGGGGGACTGAGGGAGGGAGTGGGACTGGGAGAGAGAGAGAGGGGAGTGGGACTGAGGGAGAGTGAGTGGGACTGAGTGAGTGAGAGGGAGGGGGGAGGGAGTGACTGAGTGGGAGGGAGGGATTGAGTGAGGGGGAGGGACTGAGGGAGGAGTGGGACTGAGGGAGAGAGAGGGAGGGAGGGAGTGGGACTGAGGGAGAGGAGGGAGGGAGTGGGGACTGAGTGAGAGTGAGTGGGACTGATTGAGTGAGAGGGAGGGGGAGAGGGGGGAGGGAGTGAGTGAGACTGAGTGGGAGGGAGGGACTGAGTGATAGGAGAGGGAGGGTGGGGAGGAGTGGGTGAGGGAGGGGGTGGTGAAGAGTGAGGGGAGAGAGAAAGAGGGGGAGGTGAGAGACAGAGGGATGTAGCCCGTTTTAACGGGCTTAACGGCTTGTAGATATATAAATAAATAAATGTTGTATGCAGGGCAATAATGGAAAGAAAATCAGAACATCAGTATTCCTCAAAACAAAACAATCAAGAAATATAAATCAATCAGAATAGTAAAACCATACTAAAACATATACGTATCAAAGCAGCTGATGAATAGAATACACATCCAATAATTAGAAGCTCCTGCATATATTTTAAAAAATTGTCTAAACATCAATAACATATTTCAAAACAGCAGACATATCAAATAACATCCAATAATTAAAACTAATAAGGATACAAAATTTCCCCCATGGGAACTTTTGACTTCCAGTAAGCCTGAGATTGTCATGGATAAATGGAGGGCACACACAAACATTGCTCTCTGCTTCATTAGCAAGAGATACTAGGGAATTGGACTCAGACAGCATTAAACAAGGGCCCTGACTTTTACAGTCTGAGAAATCAAATATGGGTGTGGGCTTGCTGGGCAGACTGGATGGACCTTTTGGTCTTTTTCTGCCATCATTTCTATGTTTCTATGAAATATATCCATATCTCTTAATCCAAATTGGTTTCACAATTCCTGAAATGATAGAATCGTTCCATCTACAGCCAAAATTTGTTGCAAGGTTATAATGCCAGCAGGGAAATAATTTGGATTGGGATCCAAGAGAGAAGTCTATATTGCCCCTAATTGGTAAGAATGGTGAGCTGGTATTGCCTATATTTAATATATGATAGCTTTTGGCCATGCCCAGTATTTATTTATTTTTCATCTTTTTTTTATACCACCTATACAATTTTGGTAGGTCTAAGTGGTTTACATAAATAACATACATAATCATAAGTAAAAAAAATATAAAAACAATATTTTAAATTGAAGTTCAAAAGAAAATAAAATGAGTTTAAAATGACAAACTATAACATAATACAGCACAGAAGTGTAGGAAGGGAGTGCCTTCAAGCCTAATGATTGGTAAATATGGATGAGCATAGACATATTTTTACAGCCTTTTTGAGGTTAGTATAAACGTGAAGAGGAGCATAACCAAATTGTTGTGAATAATAGAAAATACCTTATTTTGAATATGCTGTTGTATTGGGAGCCAATGAAGCAGTTGAGAAACAGGAGTAATGTGTTCTCTGTGGTTTCCATTGGTGAGAAGACGAGTGGCAGCATTCTGGGCTAATTGAAGGGGGCGTAAAGCGGAGTCTGGGAGGCCTAAATAGAGTGAATTGCAGTAATCTAAGATGGTTAAAATTGAGGCCTGTAGTACAGAACGGAAGTCTTTGGGATATAGGAGGGATACCAAAATACTATTCTGATTCCTTAGAAACTTTATTTGCATCAACCTTAAATCTAATTATTTTACTAAATATTTTTTTACTTTCCAGGCAGATATATTTCCTGTCCTCAAATACCCAATCTTGCACTATCCTCAACAAAATAGCCAGACTGTATTGCTCCATGTTTGGCACGCTGAACCCCCCCAAAAATCCACTTCTGTTTAAGTTTTTGAAAGGCTACCCTTGTTTTTTTACCTTTCCATATAAAAAAGACCAATCATGTGCTCTAATTTCTGGATATCCCCATGTTTTAATTTGATTAGTAAGGTTTGAATGATATAGAGCCATCTTGGGAACAATATCATTTTTAAAAGATTTATGTGACCAAAGATAGGGGTAAATATTGCCACTTATGAAGCTTGTCTTTAGTAATTGCCAAAAGAGGCGATATTCATGTTATACAAATTATCTACCTCAATTCACATCACCAACCTTAAATATTTGAATGTTCCTGGTGTCTACCTGAGAGGAAATTCCCCCACCAACTGAGAATAGCAATGGCTTCTGACTTTTCCATATGAAATCTAAAGCCTGAAAATTCCCCCAAACCATAGATAATCCCCAGAAGTTTGGACAATGAAGAAGCAGGATTAGTAGTAAGAAAGATTAACAATTCATCTTCAAATGCAGCACATTTAAAATTGCAGCAATCCAAATGTAGGCCTTGCACCTCTTCTTCCAACCAAATCACTTTCAGGATAGATTCCACAATTAAAAGAAATAACAAGGGAGACATAGTGCAGCCCTACCTAGTTCCTTTGCTATTGTGAAAAACCTCAGAATAATCGCCATTTGCCACAATGCCTTAGGATTTTCATATAATGGTTGTATTACTTTACCCCAAAAAAATGCCCATCTCTAGTTGTTCTAGGGCCACTCTACCCTATCGAATGTTTTTTCAGCATCAACACTTAACCACTACAAAAGAAGTGGCAGATTTTTTACATGAAAGAATTGCCGTAAGAAGCATCTGTACATTAGCGGAGACATATTTGCCCCTGACAAAACCAACTTGGCTTTGTTCGCTATATTCCGGGAGATATAAAGCCAGTTTTTCAGCCATTATTTTAGCTAGATGTTTTTGATCAAAATTTATAAGTGAAATCAGCCGATATGAAGCTGCTTTCATCTGATCTTCTCCTGGTTTAGGGATAACTGTGATTGCAGCTTGATTCATGCCCCCCAGATATTCTCCTCTATCAATAAGGGCCACATATGTTTCACTAAGTAGAGGTGATATTTGCTTTGATAAAATTTTATAAAATTCACCACTAAAGCCATCCAGTCCAGGAGCCTTCAACATTGTTGCCTTTTGGATACCCACCTGTATCTCTTCTCTAGAAATAGGTCTATTCAGAAAGGCCAATTGTGAATCCCGAAAAGAGTGTAAATTACGTTTTCCCAAGAAAGCTCTACATTTTGTCATATCAAAACCTTCCAAGGAATATAGATTACAATAAATACCTTCAAAAATTTTCAAAATTCCAGCATTTGAATTTATCAGTCACCCTTCTTTAGTTTTTAAAGTAGTAATAAAATGTGAACCTGAAGAAGTTTTAAATATGTAATTATTTGCCTGTTTTATTCCTATATTGATACAATTTGAATTTGTGATATTTTTGTTTGCTCTTTGATGTAATGTTGAATTTAGCGCTACCTGAGAAGACAAATAAGCTTTCTTATTTTTTACCAAATTCAAAGTAGCTAATATTTTTTGCTTCCAATTTCCACACTCGCTTATCCAAATCTCTCTTACATTTTATAAGAAAGGAAATAATTTCTCCCTTTATAAACTCTTTGGCAGTATATCTTTATCTTTATTAAAATTTGTGAATCATTTGTCATACGGTCTAAGCGATGTACAAAAGAACATTCATAAAAATTTTAGGACTCAAGACAAAATTTATAAAACATAAATCAAACATCATAATTCATGTGCTGCTTGGCTCATGAATTATTCAAATGCTCTGAATTATTTTTAGTATGATCCGCCCATTTGATTTTCAAACATTTGTAGAATTGTGGATATTTAGTCAAAAAATATGGAAACTTCCAGGTTTTGCCAACTACTCTACCTCCAGGACCATGAAAGGTGATACAAACTGGAGCATGATCGGACACTTTAATTTCTCCAGTTCCAGCCTCTATAATATTAGAGAAATGACCTATTGAGCTCAGTATATAGTCAATTCTGAAGAATGTGGCATGAGACTTTGACAAATGGGTATAATCTTTTTCCAAGGGATGTAATTTCCTCCAAACATCAAGTATCTGTAATTTACTATTCACAAGAGATATTCCTTTTGTTCCCTGTATCCTGTCTCCTTCAGAGGGATGAGATCTTTCCAAATTGGAATCATGAACGAAATTAAGTCTCCCTCTACAAATAAAATTTCTTCTATGCTGGGTGATAGGAGCTTAATTCCAAAAAGAAAGAATGACTATAATAGTTCAGAGCATAAAGGTTACATATAGCTACTTGCTTCCTATGAAGTTCAGCTAACAATATCATGTAACACCCCTTCTGATCCTTGATTTCCTGTTTAATCACCAAAGGTATATTTTTACGGACTAGGATCGCTACTCCAGCCTTTTGTGAGGAAGCAGAAGCAAATCTTACATCACCTAACCACCATTGTTTCTTGTGCTCCACATCATTCAAATGTATCTCCTGTAATAGGACAATATCTGCAGACATTTTGTTTAGCACCGAGATAATCTTTGTCTTCTTAGTAGGAGAACTAATCCCACAAATATTCCAGTAGACTATTTTAATCCCAGATTTATTCATTATGATCATCAAAGGAATGTAATGCTGATAAATACTAGTCAATCTACAGAAGCCCTCCCAGCCTAGGACCCCATTCATTTATATTGTGGTTCTTCACTGAATATCTTGTCAATAAAAAGTCACCTCCTTACATATCTGGCTTCCCCCCCTAGTCCACCCACACCACCCTCTCTCTCTCCACTTTACCCCCCCCCCCCTCACGTTCTCCATTTCCAACCCAATACCTCCTCTATCCACATAGGATGAGATCACTATTTAGTGCAAAGATCCCCCATCCCCTAAGTATCCCTCCATTATACCAATAATCCCCAATAAAACATGTTTCAACCTTTTGAAACTACTTGCAGGCATAATGCAAAATGGCTGACATGAAACTTTCTCAGCATCAACATAAAAAGAGAGAGCAAAAGAAAGAACATATGGAGATAAGCTGTTATCCTACGTAGCTGTTAAATGAGAGAGACTACCCCAACAAGTCTCAGATTAAACTGTGAAGATATCAGACTTCTTCAATTACTTGAACACTCCCATAGAAAAAGAGTCCGCATAGCACACAACAATAAATGCAGATGGCAACTGAAGCCCGAATTCAACAGTCAATGGTCAGTCTCAATGGCAAAATAAAGTTATCCTTGGGGACAATCATCGCAACATAGCATCCCAGTGGGCACAGATTTCTCCCTCTCCAAATCTTCCACCAGCTTTTTCACCTCACCCACTGTATGATACCATTTCATGCCATCTGAGAAGATAACGCTCAAATTCGCTGGATATAATAATGTGAATTTTACTCCCACCTCATGTAACTTAGAAAAAACTGAGGCAAATTCTCTCCTTAGGGCAGCCAATTGGATAGAAAAATCTTGGAAAATTATCGCTTTATTATTATCGTGCTTCAGCATTTTCCCAGACCTGAATGCCTGAAGAATCTCAGTCTTATGGGAAAAATCCAGAATGTTTGCAGTCACCACCAACAGCCTATCAGTTCCCTCTTTCCTCACTCACAGTCAATGAAATCTCTCGATTCGAAACGGGCTGCGTGTCTCCGAGAGGCCTAGTTCTTTAATCAGCCAATTTTCTAGAACCTGTGACAACTCCGATTCTCCAATTGACTCTGAAATACTAATGAAATATAAGTTGTTGTGGCAAGATCTGTTTTCAAGATCTTCAAGCCGTTCATCTGCTTCCACTGCAAGGGCAAAGGGAAACTGGATTCAAAACAGAAACCAATCGGGGCCCTGACTTTTACAGTCTAAGAAACTGATGAGCATGGGGGTAACCTGCATGGCGCGGCAGATATTAGCATAAGCTTGCTGGACAAACTGGATGGATCATTTGATCATTTTCTGCAGTCATTTCTCTGTATCTTGTTTTTGTAGCATAGATTTTAAAACAGCAGCTTACTCTGACACAGAGGGGTAGATTTTATAAATGTACACACGCGCATGAACAAAAGTACGCTGGATTTTATAAGATACACACGTAGCCGCACGTATCTTATAAAATCCGGGGTCGGCGCGCGCAAGGGGGTGCACATTTGTGCAACCTGTGCACGCCGAGCCCGGCGCGCGCTGCCTGTTCCCTCCGAGGCCGCACCGAAATCGGAGCGGCCTCGGAGGGAACTTTCCTTCCACCTCCCCTCACCTTCCCCTCCCTTCCCCTCCTTTCCCCTCCCTAACCCCCCCCTCTACCTTTGTTGGCAGATTTACGCCTACCGAAAGCAGGTGTAAATCTGCGCGCGCCAGTGGGCTGCTGGCGCGCCATCACCCGACCCTTGGGCTGGTCCAGAGGCCTCAACCACGCCCCCGGGCCGGCATCACACCCCCGACATGCCTCCCGCCCCGCCTTGAAATTAGTGCTGCCCACCCAACACGCCCCCGACACGCCACCTTTGCCAAGCCCCGGGACTTACGCGTGTACCCCTTTGAAAATCTACCCCAGATTGTATGATCTGAATTTCTCACTTCCTGCATCCTCCTTCCTGCTACAGACAAATGTAGGCGATCCTTACCATATAGCCTTTTACTGCTCCATACACAACTCCAGCCTCCAATGTATCCAAAATCACTTTCTGTACACCAGGTTTTGAGCCAGGAATTGAAATTATCTGTATGGCATAGCTTCTCATTTCCCTTTCCATGAAGAGGTAATACTTCCAAAAAGGCAATAGTCTTTGCAGTGTGTCTTATCATCTTTCCTAGATGTTTGAAATCTTTTTGTACTTCATGGATACCATTTCTATTGAGGTCATTGGTCCCCAGATGGACGAGACTATGATATCAAAGTTCCTACTTTCCTTTTCAATGACTTGGACTATCTGGTTTGCATTTCTACTAGTTAAGGATTTAACTTTTGTGTAACCATCAAAATGTGCTCCCAAATTGGTTCCTCTTATGATTGAGTCTCCAAGTAGAAGCAGCTTTCTTTTAGGACATTTGATTCTGTTGAAGGGCTTCTGGGTGCATTGGGTGACTTCACTTTTAGAAATCACTTCAATATCTATTGCTGAGCTTTCTTCATTCTCCAATGCAGAAAAAGCATTATATAGGGGTAACAGTGGGGAGTGTGAGTGTCTCTTCATCACAGGCCTTATTCGGGGGTGGGTGGGGAGTAAGGAGGGAAGGAACTAAAGAGTTGAGATTACTAAACATTTAGATTAATTTAGACTTTTAAACTCAGCAGAAGCAGGACTCAGGTAAAATGCACAGCCTCTCAGCCAGGTCGCCATGTGCCTTAATCTCCAATGGAGGTCAATTCTGCAAGTATGGGATCAAGTTAGTGCTACATCGTACTTCACCACTGCACCATGCAATCTCTTAAATTATATACATTTTATACCATTAGGCAACTTGCTGTGAAGAAGAAAGTAATGTTCAGATGACTGACTACTCTCAGCACCATAGACATTGGAAAATCACAGCAAAATGACAGATTTTACAAAACTCATAGTGCCAAATGTCATGAAAAATCCCAGAGCTAAATAAACCAATTCCATGACAACAGTTGCATGCAGCCCAAACACCAAAACATTGTATTTATTTGATTTATATTACACTCTTCAGATACTTCAAATAAAACATGATGGCAGAAAAAGATCATACAGCCCTTCAGTTTGCCCATCTATACCTTCTGTTCAGCTCCTGTCCCTTCCTCTCTATCAAAGATCCTCTGTGCTTGTTCTAAGCTTTCTTGAATTGTGATTTGGTCCTTGTCTTCGTCACCTCCACAGGGAGGCTCTTCCATGTGTCTACCACCTTTTCTACAAAGAAATATTTTAGTGTATATCCTCTTAAAAGGTGTGATCTCCAGAAATGTACACAGAACTGTACCAAAGACTTATATAGAGGCAATATTACCTCCTTTTCCCTGCTGGCTATTCCTCTCCCTTTGCCCCCAAGCATCCTTCTGGCTTTTGTTGTCACCTTAAGATCATCAAATATAATCACCTCCAAATCCTGCTCTTATTTTGTGCACAGAACTTCATCCCCTATTATCTACTGCTCGCTTGGGTTTTGCAACCTAACTGCATGACTGCATTTTTTAGCATTAAATCCTAGCTGCCAGACTAGATCAGTAGATCCTTCTTCATGTTTTCTACACCTTCCAGGGTGTCTACCCTATTTCAGATTTTCTTATCTGCAAAAGGCAAACATTTTTTATTTTGTATGTTTGTTTATTTTATATGATGTTTTAAGTGTATTGTTTTATGTTTTTATGATGTATATTTTTATTATAATTCACATTGAACAGTATGGAAATAATGGAATATAAAATGGTTCAAATAAATAAACACACTTTTCCTGATAGCCTTACAGCAACATTACGAATGAAAATATTGAAGAGAATAGGATTGAGGACTGACTTTCTCAGAATGAACTCTGATTACCACTACCTTCTGTCACCTCCCACTCAACCAGTTTCTAATCCAGTCACTTACTTCCACTTTTATGAATAGGAACCACATGCACCCTTTTCTAATCCTCCAGAACTACTCCAGACTTTACAAAACATTGAAAAAGTCAGCCAGTGGAGCTGCCAGAACATCTCTAAGTTCCCTTAGTACCCTCGGATGTATCTCATCCTGCCCCATTGTCTTATCTACTATAAGTTTAGTTAGCTCCTCACGAACACACTGTTCTGAAAATCGATTGAATTTTACCTCACTTCCAATGTTATTTGTGTTTATTTATGTGGTCCTGCTCTACAGCTTTACACGTTGAACATAAATATTTGTTAAGTACATTCCTCCCCTTCACCTTTGAGTCTCACAATGCCATTTTTGCACTTTCTTTTTTCACTAACATATCTAAAAAAAAGTCTTGTTCCATTAGGCGATACATAATGGCAAATATAAGGTCCATTTGCAGATGGAAATCCTTGCTTCACAGGGAATAAGGGCAAGGCCATATTAATATTCATTCAAACCTCTGATGATTATGTATTCATCTACACATTCCATGTTGTCCTAAATTAAAACATACAACTTCTGGTGGTGGATTAGCAGCTGTATCCATGGCATCAGGGACTGGCTAATCTGGTCAAAGTCTTTCACACATTGCTATTTTTATAGAGAAAGAACAGGCTAGATCCTATGGTCCCAGAGGATCCTATGTTATCCCTAGTATAGACCAGGGACTCTTCATCCAGTCTTTGGAACACACCTAGCCATTCAGTTTTTCAAAATATTCAAAATGAATATGCAAGAGCAAAATTATCATATGCTGCCTGCTTTTTATGCTAATCTGTGTCATACCTTATCATATGTATATACAGAAAACCTGACTGCACAGATATGTAGGTAGGACTGACTGGGTTAAAAGTCCTATCTCTGCACTGAGGAATAAAAATAATACACACATACCAAATCAATAAGGAGAAGTTGCATACCAAAGTTACATGTGTATATGTGCAAAACAATAAACAAGTATAATTTTTCTGTTTTAATTGTATACACGTGTAATACTTATATGCATAAAAACATACCTGTACACACACAAATATATGAAATTTATGCGTGTATGCAGGCACAAAGTGTAGCCTCCCGGTGCATACCTTCTTTCTTGAAAATGTACCAGAGAAATGGATCTCTTGTAAGGAAGCCCAACTTCCTACCCAAGGAAGTAGACTTTCTTGTCCATTAGATCATAAAAGTCTAGCATCTCCTATAAGGCCCCTAGTCCAGGAGAGTGAGGTCCTAGAGGAGGAAGCAAATTAAGAATATCTACATACAGGGTTAATGCTATATTTAAAAACAACCATAGTGTTAATGAACTGAGCCACAAGTGGATCAACCTGCGACAACTAGCAAAAAAGAGAGAAGACCAGGATGCTAGCAGTGGGGCCTGACAGTCAGATCAGCTTCATCGCAGCAGAGCGGTTGGTGCTAAGCACCACATCAGACACTGCAGTGGGTTGGCCATTTGGACCCTTCCCAACCTCAACACCAGCAAGGTGAGCATTGTATATAGTAAACTCTGAAAAGGTGTATATATTATGTATTATATGTATTGTGCCTTTTTGGGATATACTGATCCGAGACCTGTGAAGTTCCTGTCCACTTATGCACATAGGGAAGGCCTACGAGCACCCTAGACCTCCTGATCTCCCTGGTTTCTGGTTAGACTAAAAAGCTGAGTATTGTATTCGCCATAAAGCACTTATAAGCTCTGAGACTTTTCCAGCACCATTGTCAACTCTTCTAAAAATCATTCTGTAATGATAGCCTTAGAGAAGCAATAATGATAGATGGTTTTGAATAGAATGTCTAACTAGGAGCCTTTTCTGTCTCGTGTAGCCTCAGCATTAATATGCACACAGAAACAATTTAAACCCATGTCACAGTCATTTCCAGACCTTCAATATAAGACAGTGGTCTTAGAGATAGATACCACTTGCATCCTGGCCCCCCACCCTACTAGAGGAGATAGTTAGCTGCATTATTATTTTCCAGTATCATGTTCACTCTCCTTACTCTCCAAAGCAGCTTGTAGGTAATCAGACACAGACTTTGGTGACTGTTCCCTAGTGGAATGCCCTACCTGTTGCACTTAACTATACACTATTGCTCTGCTTGTTGGACCCTCTTTCTCTCATCACTGTTATCAACTTCCCTGAAGTTATCTATAAAGCTTCTCCTCTACTCTCCAAGCATCCTCTGTGAAGATGCTGGCACTTATGTAACATACCCCACCTAATGGGAGAGTGCCACTATACTGATAGACTACACCTGATTAAACCATTCTGCTACTGAGGGTACTCAGAACAACTAAAGAAACATACAAGATAAAGGACCAATCTCTTACATACAGAAAAGGTGTATGGCCGGCGTATGGCCGGCGCCATTTTCCGTACGAAAACGATTCGCGGCAAGAAATCGCTCCCGGAACCCTGCTGGACTCCCAGGAAAATTTTGGCCAGCTTGGGGGGGCCTCCTGACCACCACAAGACTTGCCAAAAGTCCAGCGGGGGTCCGGAACGACCTCCTGTGTCGAATCGTTTTTGTCTATGGCCGCCGCCATTTTGCGGCGGCCATTTTGAAAAATGGCGCCAGCTGAAGACAACACGATTCTATTGAGGGGGCCGTTCCGGACCGCCGCCGTTCTGGACCACCGCCGGATCCCCAGGTAATTTAAAGCATTGGGGGGGGGGGGGGGGGGGTTCGGGGGGGGGGGGGGATTTAATTTAAAGGGTCGGGGTGGGTTTTAGGGGGGTTTAGTGTGCCGGTTTTCCTGCCCTCCCCCTTCCCCCGATTTACGATTTTTTAACGATAAATCGGGGGACTTGGTATTGTATCGTGGCCCTAACGATTTTTTGACGATTTAAAATATATCGGACGATATTTTAAATCGTCAAAAAACGATTCACATCCCTAAAAATCACATCAAGTCCCTACCGCAGCCCTTCCCAGAACAATCCTGTAAAATCACATCAAGTCCCTAGCGCAGCCCTTCCCAGAACAATCCTGTAAAATCACATCAAGTCCCTACCGCAGCCCTTCCCAGAGCAATCTTGTAAAATCACATCAAGTCCCTAGCGCAGACCTTCCCAGAACAATCCTGTAAAATCAAATAATTGGACAACATCATAACTTTAAATACTAAACTTTTCTTGTTTTGTGTGTGTAGTTCAGAAATCATGTCACGGTGTCTGATGAATGTGTTATCTGTGATTTTTGGAGATGGATTAAAAAAAATCCTAAGAAATACCTACATTTATCAATTAAAACAAATTCATACTGCATTAGTTAAAGGTAATCTCTGAAATGGCTGTCTGGACTGAACTGGAATACTTCCTCTTACTACTTACTATAGGAAAAACATTCAGATTATGTTGTCACTTCAGTAAAAGTGACACAAGCCCTTGCATTATCAGGTACTTTGTGAAGCACTACTATTAATTAGCATTTTTATAGTGCTACACTATGCAAAATGTCATTCAGAGCCTATATACTATAGCAAACTTGCTATTCCAAAACCACATGATCTCATAAAACTCAAACAGTAACAATCCTTTATGAAAAGGCAACAGTGGAAATATTATTTCTGGCCCTAAAACACCAATATACCTTCTAGTGAGAATACAGAACAAGCTAGACTGCTGTGGATCACTACACAGAACCTATATGCTAGCAGAAAACTACAACTCAGTCACATATGTACAGAACAGACAACTTCACTAGATACAGAATAAGGGATCACAAATTAGAAGTAGAAATATGCAGAAAAAACTCAATTCTTTGTTCTGCTATGCACTTGAGTTTCACATACCACCAGCACCACCATTCCTGTACCCTGCAGATTAGAGGGGAGATGGGGAACAAGAGGAGAGGAAAGGCTGAATTAGGGAGCAGATGTCTCTTCTTTGCTTTGTACTGTGCTCTGTCTGCTTCAGTCTCATCCCCCACACCCATCCTATGCCTTCAGAACGGAGAGAGGTCTGAAGCAGGAAGCAGAGTACTGTTCTCTGCTGCCTGAGATTGGGGGAACTAGCCACTAGTTTTTGGGGCAGAGCCTTGTGTGTTTACTCCTATAGGTAAAAGCAGCCCTGCTGATGACACCCCGATGAGTTGACACCCGGGGCAGCAGCCCCCTCGCTCCCCCCCTAGTCCTGGCCCTGCCCAAGGGATTCTCCACCACTGACTCAGTCTCCCCAGTATGTTCCAGCAACAAAGACACTCCTACCCTCCTTTATAGGCCTAAATGTCCCTGTTTCCCTGACCCCCAATGTTCCTGTAACCCCCAGTGTTTATGTGCATGCCTTAGATACAAAACAGTATGGCCCTGTCTATCCCAGGTACACTCACTGAAATCCCCCCCCTCCCCATATGACCCAGACTGAGCCTGATAACCTCCTTTGAGAAGGGGACATTTATTTATTTATTTTATGATTTTATATTCTGCAATTTCCAGTTTTCCAATGCGGATTACAACACAACACACATAATACTACATCAAATAAACAAGATAAAACAAATTACAAAATTATTACAGTAAAAATGGGATGAAGAGGGAGCAAACTTTTCCCCAACCCCCTAAACAGGTAGTAGTCTATAGGGATGTGCAAATGTTACATATTTTGGAGGGAACGCATGTACATCGTCAACTTTCTAGTACATGAGGGAAACGGAGAGTTTTCGTGTATTTTTAATCATGAGATACATGCATACTATCTGTTTTCCCGTGCGTATTAGAAAGTCGGCAAGGTACATGCGCATCTGCTGATTCAGAGATAACGAATGCACATCCCTAGTAGTCTATATGCCAAGTCTGAGTGATGGTTTATTATGCTCTTTGTATGCCCACAGCACTAGTCCGCTCCAATTATACACATTTTGCCTCTGCCCCCTAATTGGGCAATTGTCTATAAAAGAGTAGGATGGGAAAAACAAATAAGGAAACAGCTCTATCACATTTCCAAAGAGAAAGAAATATATTTCACAGCACAATCAAAGTTCTAAACAGAAAATATACTTTAAAGCTTAATCAAACTCCTCACAGCAAGCTTAATTAGACAGGCTCATGTTTTTAGCCAAAGCAAAGTCCTGTTCTCCCCAGTTCTGGCTTCAGAAGCAGTTTGCTCAGAATCAAGGTTCTCACTACAGATAACATTCAGTCCTTAAGTGTCCGACACACTATTGAAATGAACAACAAAAGTCCAGAACTCACAGGCAGCAAAGAATTAATAATTAGGAAGCCAATACTGAACCAGAGAGTGGGCTATGTGCTGTCTGCTTGTCTTAGGTTAAGTTTCAGTAGCAACCTAGCTGGCTCTGTTGAGGCTGAAAATAGGCTTCAATCTAGCTGACTAAAAACTTAGATTTAAACCAGCTATGAGCATGCTCAATGAAAGTTGCTTACGTTAGCTGGCTAGCACTGAAAATTACCGCTAGCGGGCTAACTTTTATCCCCTGACCAAAACTTGACCCATGGAATGCCCATAATTTGAATGGCGAGACACAGCCTCCTAGCAAAACTAGGTAGCAATATTTAGTTGCTTATCAGGGGATGAGTGAGGAACTTTCATCCTTATGGATCTACCGGTAGCTGGTTTACCTCTTAGCTAGCCAGCTAGATCCCTCTGAAAATGCACCCCTAGGACTGAAGTAAATGATGATATAAAGAAAGCAGTCATGGGGTCAGGACAGAGCTCCGAAGAATGTCCAACTTGACATGTCATTACTGAGGGGTAAGCCTCACTCGCAGATCTTAGTCTTCCTTCTGCTTTTTGTTTGTCACCTTTCACCTCTTGAAGGCTGAGCTGAAATCTGAATCCACTTGCAAGTGAAATTACCTTAAGGCTTTCAGCCCACATTAGGTGCTTTTGGATATTTGTCTACATGAAAAAGCACCACTTAATCGCACACAATTGTTAGCTTCTGCTTTTGAAATCTCAGATTCTGCCTTCTGAACTGACAGAGGCATTGTAAACTTTGTGGTAACACTGTATAAATGTTCCTGTCCTGAGGTGATTATTTCCCTGCGGGAAAGAGGCTGTGGCTGAAGTATATAATATATTTTTGCAGCATTTTGTGGAGAAGATCGACAAGTTTTGGGAATGGGTTAAAGGAGAAGAATTGTTTATGGAGGGAAGTTTGGCTTAGTTGATAGTTGATGATCAGGTATAGGAAGAGAAGCGCAAGTTGGATTTAAATGTTTTTTGGAAGGTAGGGGAAGAAGAAACTGAAAATGTATTTTTATTTATAAATGGTTTAATGAGCCCTTTAGATCCCTGCCAACAGCTTTGATAAAGGCATCATGTTCAGTTCTGAGTAAATAAATCACAAAGTAATTGTTCCTTAGTGAAGGGACATCTACCTCTGGAATTAAAGCAGGCTATAATATGTCCTTGAGGACAACTTTAGACCTGCTCTTTTCTTAGAAACTTGTTCAAGGCCCTCAGGTCTAGGATGGGACAGTGTCGTCCTATTCTCTTTGGAATCAGGAAGTGCTGGGAGTAAAATCCTCGCCCTCTTTGCCCTGGTGGAATGGGCATGACTGTTCTGGCTATAAAGGGGCAAGACAGCTCCACGAGAAGTACCTCCTGAAGCACTACTGGTCCCCAAAAGAGACCCAGGGGACATTCTGGTGGGGTACTCAATAAGTTTAATCTGTAGAGATGTGCATTTGTTTTTGCCAAATTGGAAAATTTCAAACAAATTGTCCAATTCGGCATGGGTCGGGCGCCATCTGTGACAGGGGCCAACCAATGGCACCGGTAGCCCCTGTCACATGGTAAGGGCAAAGGGCCACCGGCACCATTTTGTTTACTGGCAGCTGACGGCCTGAGAGAGAGAGATCACTCCCGGGACCCCGCTGAACTACCAGGGCTTTTAGTAAGTCTTGGGGGGGGATCGGGATAGTGGGGGGGGGGGGGGTTGTATTTAAGTAAATTTGAAGGGTTGGGGTGGGGAGGGGATTCCGGCGAAAATTGCCAAGAAAAACGGACCCATTGGAAAACAAAAGTTTTCCACGGGTCGCCCGACCTGGCAGATAAAAACGAAGCACATCTCTATTAATCTGTACCCACTGCAAATGATGGCCAGAATCCACTGGCTCAAGGTTACACTGGTGAAGAAAACAAAAGAAAACTAGACCGATGACTTGGAAGATGTACATTGGGCCACCGGCTCACGTCTACCATACCTGGAGGGTCCATCATCCCAAGTACGGCATGGAGTTGACTGAGGTACCGGCTTTGGGGCCCTCTGTTGCCTGGAATGGCTAAGAGGGACATGTTGCTGACAGAGTCGAGAAGGTGGAGGATAGTATTTCCTTGGGTGGATGAAAGACTTCCTGTGGCCAGACCTCAAAGATCTCCTGGCAGAGGAAGCTGGGTCCTTAGTGCCAGGAGAGAGCTGTTGGAGTGTCACCTGATGGTCTCTTATTTAGGCCACTGTGTTCTTCACTTTATCTCTGAAGAGATTTTCTCCAGTGCACAGAATATCAGCGATGCTGTCTCAAAAACATCACAGGTTAACAGGACCCCTTGCTTTCCATATGCACGAGTGACTGGAATCTTGCTGCTGCTGAGGCAGCATATACTTCAGGATAGCTTGCATATACTGGTCCATGTAGAGCTGGTATGCTGCTATGCAGGCAATGAGCATAGCACCCTGAAACTCTTTCCTCCCAAGATCATCCATGGCCCTCTGATCCTTGTTCAGGGGTGCCATGGAATGGATTTTAGTACTTTTGGCTTTTTTGAGAGCGGATTCAACCACCACTGATTGGTTTGGCAGCTGACGCTTGTTGAGTCCAAGAGTCTTCTGGACAAGATAAATCGTGTCTACCTTCCTCTTGACAGGAGGAATTGAAAGGGAGTGTTCCCAGATTCTCATCAGTAACTCCAAAAGGATCTCGTGTACTGGGACTATCACAATCTTCTTGGGAGGCTCCACGTACTGGAGAATATCCAGCACCTTGTGCCTAGTATCCTCCTCTGTCTGTAACTGAATGGGATGGCCTTCACCATCACCCTGACAAAACCTACAAAGAAGAGGTCTTCGGGGGGAAAATTTCTTCTGTCATTGGGAGGAGATGGTAATGAGAGGAGACCATCTGACACATTGTCAGAAACACTGAAGGAGTCATCACTTCAGGGGTTATAAGGGCCTTTGTCCTTGCTGTCATATGCAGTGGATGGAGTCCACAGCACTCGGCCTCTGGCCGAGAATATAGGAACCAACTCAACTTGGGCCCCGGTGTCACATCTGTTACCGGGAGAGCTTCCCTCTCTGAGGAACCAGGGATAAGCACTGGATTGGCTGGTGGTGCCACTGATCCCCCACTGAGTGGCGATGCTGCCCGAGTGCTGACAGAGGCTGGGTTGGTAACACACCGATGAGAAATATAGTCTGCAGCACCAAGACTTGTTAGAATTATTGGCATCATACATCACAGACTATGTTTAAAACCAATTAAAACAGGTTTTATGGATGGGAAAGTATGGCTTGCAGAAACCAGAGGTGCTGTACATTGAGGAACAGCTAAATATAAGAATAGTGAAGTAAGAAACTTGGGGGGGGTTATTATTGATGGGACAATGGCCATGATTTCTCAGGTCAAATCAGTCTTTAAATCTTGTTTCTCACAACTTAAAATGATTAATTAGGAACACTTATTTTTTTTCCAAAAGATGTTGTTCATTGGATTCTGAAATGATTGGTGTTGATAATATTGGATCACTGCAACAGTTTATTGGTAGGTGCACTGTTTAAGTTAGGGTAAAATTCTGCTGCACAAGTGGTTACTTGGGAGAAATACAGGGTTAGTGTTCACCCATTTTGAAGGATCTCCACTGGCTCCCAGTATTTGATAGAATTAAGTTTTAGATTTTACATGTATTTTTTTAAACCTGTGCAAGGGATAGGGAAGGTTATTTTAAACATTGGTTAGCATTTCATGAGCCTGGGTGGAATTTTCGCTCTCACAGGGTGGTTATTTTGTGATTCCATCATTAAAAGAAGCTTGCCTGGTGGATACCTGAGAAAGGGAGGTCAGATTTATTGGCTTAAACTGTGGAATGGGTTGCCACTGGAGCTGAGAAACTGCCAAGATGATCTGCAGTTTTGCAAAGAATTAAAATCTTGTTTTCTTAAAAAAGTGGCATTTCCTTTAAAATGAACTCATTCCTGTTCATCTGTTATTTTGAACAACTGGTGTTACGCATCTCATCCGCACCCGGCCCATGCACGGGCCTGCTCACCTTGATGGTTCCACGGCAGGTCCTGGGTCGGCCTCCCTAGTGACTGCTGCTAGCGCTTCCAGGCCCCGGCGTCCCATGGCGGCAGTCGCCGGGCCTTCCACTGTGCACCAGGCCTCACGCCGGAGCTCAGCGTCCTCGGCTAGTCAGCCATGCCCCTACGCGCACACAGACCGCCCGGCCTCTTGTAGGACCAAGGGCGAGTTCTAGCTCTGCGGCGCACCCTGATTGATCCCCCGTTATAAGGAAGTCATTGCTTGAACATCTTTGCCTTGGCAATCGGGTCGGTGTTTGTGCTAGATTGTCACTGCGTTTGTGCTTGCTCCTGTCTTGTTCCAAGTCTCATTCCAGGATCCTTCTGTTCCCGCCTTGTTCCTGCTTCCTAGTACTCCAGCGTCCTCCTGTTCCTGTTCATCTGTTCGTCTACCCAGGTAGACGAACAGATGAACTGGACTGGCTTACTGGTATTGACCTCGGTTTTTTCCTTGACCTGCCTGCCTCTGACTCCAGTCTGTTCCTCGACTTGCCTGCCTGCCTGCCTCTGACCTCAGTCCGTCCTCGACTTGTCTGTCTGCTGCCTGCCTCTGATTCCAGTCTGTTCATTGACCTGCCTGTCTGCTGCCTGCCTTCTGACCTCAGCCTGCCTCTGACCTCGTCTGACCTCCGGTACTTGATTTCTGCTCGCTGAACACTCCTTGGACTGACTCCTGGACTCTGACCTCTGCCTGCCTGATGATGTCCCTAGATTCTGGCTCTGTTCCTTGCCTTGTCAACACCCACGCTCGTCTGGTCCACCTTGTTACATCGGACCTCCTGCTTCAAACCTGACCGTGCTCCCCTTTTGCCTGTGGGGCACGCCGGACTTCCACCTTCCCAGGAGACCCTGCGAGGCCCATCTAAGTCCAAGCGGCCCGGGTCCCTACGCGCTCCTCCCCGGGGGACCTCGGGCTTCCAGTGGTGAAGCTCTACCTAGCCTCTGTCTCCTCCAGTGCTCCGCCCCCTGGGGGTAGTTGCTTCGTGGTCCCAACCAGGAGGCAGTTATCCACTGCCTCAGGACAAGGGTCCACCCCCGAGTGCAACAACTGGTAAGTGATGTATGTTTTTAATTATTGTGGTTCCTTGCCCAGGGATTGTTTTTATGAATTTCAGCATGTAATGAATGTACATAAACAAATACTGATTGCACCATGAAGGTGCACTCAGGTCCAGGCAGGGAGAATTTCTGTCACAACTGTGGGGGCCTCTGACAGCCAATTAGCACCACCTGAAGGTACATCTTGGAGGAGATGCCTTTCTAGTCCTAGGGATACAAGAGTCTGTGCAGGCAAAGTACAAATTCATTGCCAGGAAACCTTAAAATTAATATTTGTGATGAGTTAACTGAAAGATTTTGGTGATGAAATATCCCAAGAAATCATAAACAATGAATCTATGCAATAAAACTCATGCTAAAGAAATGTTCTTTAGCATGAGTTTTATTGCATAGATTCATTGCTAAAATTTTTTTAAATGGGTACATAAAAAAGCCATCAAATGAACCTGTTATGATTTGTGGATATGTGGGCCCTTGGCCCGAGATGCAAGTTGTTACTACCTGAGGGGAGGACCCCCAGAGGTCTGCACTGTCGGGAGGCGAGGTCAGAGACAGTGGAGAGCTCTGGGTGAGACAACAGAGAGGTCCCCCGGTGCCAGGAGAGAGCCCCCATGAAGAGGAGACTGGAGGCAATACCTGGGCAGGGACCCCAAAGGGAAGAGTGCCAGACAGAGCGCAGAGCGAGGAGTGTGAGACTCGGCCAATCAGGAGATACTCCGGAGGGCAACCCCGAGGGAAGGAGCTGCACAGCGTAGGATGATGATGTAACACTGTAGGCCAACCCCCTGGACAGGGAAGCCCGAGCTGAGGCTCTAGTGATGATGTAGCACCGCCCCGAGGAGCGGGGAAGGATGCAAAGTCCCAAGAAGCCGGAGACCGCTATCCCAGGAGCAGGAAAGCCCCGGCCATCACTGTAGAACGTGAGCGCAGTCCCAAGGAGCGGGAGACACGGGCAGTCTTGTTCAGGTCGTAGGTGCAAACCCAAGGAGCGGGGAAGTCCTTCTGTAAAACTCACAAGAAGCTGAGATGTCCCAGAGGTAGTCCTGAGGAACGAGAGGCCATGTAGGTTAGAACCCAAGAGACACAGAGTCAGCCCGAGGAGTGGGGTAGGCAAGGTGAATGAGTCCCCAATGCGTGCACTGGCCCCCGAGGAGCAGGTACCAGACAGGGTCTAAGTCCAAGGCACAAAGCGGGTCTCCGGAACACATAGGTAGTAGTCCAAGATGAATGGAACTTGTTGCCAAGTCGACTAGCTAAGGGCGAAGGTGGAGTTTAAATACAGCAGTCTGATGATGTCATCAACCGGAGACGCCCCCGAAGTTCCCGCTGAAGAGCCTTCATAGGAGGGCCCGGTGGCGCTCGCATGCGCCTAGGAAGGCCCAAAGTCAAGGAAGATGGCAGCGGCGTCCACGCCAGCATGAGTCCCAGGAAACATGGCGGTGAAGGCTGGCCCGAGCCGCGAGCAGCCCCGGGGAAGGCAGGAGAGCAGTGTAGGAAATAAGTACGCACAGTCACAGCCGTCTGCAACCGACAGGCATAACAGAGCCATGCACAAAACTATACTATGACTGTGGTAAAAAATGCCAGTAGTAGAGTGCTGAAAGAACTGGAAAATGAAATTGCATTCCTGCTATTGATAATTTTTAAACTATCATTAACATCATCTATGGTACCTAAAGATTGGAGTGTTGCCAATGTAATGCTCACTTTTGCCTGTTTTCTGTTGAGTCATGACATGCAGCTTAATAGCCAGAGGTTCTATCACTAGTACGTAGAACAGTTGTGACAAGGGGTAGCCCTGACTTGTTCCTCTTTCGACATAGAATGAATCAGAGACTGATCCATTCACTAATATCTGAGCTGCCGGTTTCTCATACAAGACCTGTACCCACTTTAAAAATTGCTCGCCATAATTGAAACTTCCCAAAACCCACCATATAAGGCCATTCAACCCTATCAAAGGCCTTCTCTGTATCTAGACATACTAAGAAGTCATCCGTACCCAATTTCTAATGGGAAGAAAGGGGCGTGGGATAAACACTGTGGATCCATAAACTCAAGAGGCCACCAATGAAGAGTGGGTGACTCGCCAGAATGATGGCTACTGCCTGGAGACAATAACTTTATTCAATAAACATACACATGGTTACTGTGACTCCAACATCGCTCTAAGCTTCAACAGCAAGAGGAAATGTGGAAAAAAGGATTTGCACTCACAAAGACGGGAGTAGCTGGCTTGTTACGGCGGTTACTACCCCAAACCAAATAAGCCTGATACTTCACTTTCAATGCATATCCAGCATAGTTCTCTGCTTCAATGGCAGGGGAGAAGAAAAACTGATACTTCACACATCCAGCAGAGCTCTCCGCTTCAACGGCAGGGGAGAAGAAAAAAAAGGGTTCGCACTCACAAAGCGGGGAGTAGCTGGCTTGTTACGGCGGTTACTACCCCAAACCAAATGTGCCTGATACTTCACTTTCGATGCATATCCAGCATAGCTCTCTGCTTCAACGGCAGGGGAGAAGAAAAACTGATACTTCACGCATATCCAGCATAGCTCTCTGCTTCAACAGCAGAGGAAAAGAAAAACTGATACTTCACGCATATCCAGCATAGCTTCAACGGCAGGGGAGAAGAAAAAAGGATTCGCACTCACAAACAGGTCGATCCAGTAAGGCCGCGGTAGAAACAGTGCGGTAGTGTCAGGTAGTGTCAGGCGCACCCTTCCTCCCCGCACGCACAGTTCTCTTCACTAACTCCCCGATACTCTCCTCTAATCGCATGCAAATGCATGCCGCGGTTTAAAGCGGTAGGGAAGGGTTATGCCTGCGTAACCCATTTTACTGTATAGGCGCTTAATACAGCGCCTATACATTAACCTGGGTGCGCTGGTACCTGTCATTTCAAATGACATTTGAAATGACAGGCACCAGGAAGTGTAAAAATCAAAATTTTTAAATACCTGTCGGAGGGCCGCGTGGGTCCAGGTGGCCGGCGGGATCCGGGGGGCCGGTGGTCGCGTGTTAAATCTAGGCCGCGGGCGGGTGGGCGCCTGTTCCGGGCGGCGGGTGGACACGCGTTAGTTTCAGACGGCCGCGTGGGTCCAGGCGGCCGGCGGCGGCGGGAGCCGGGTGGTCGTGTGTTAAATCTAGGCCGCGGGCGGGTGGGCGCCTGTTCCAGGCAGCGGCGGCGGGGGGACACGCGTTAGTTCGAGACGGCCGGCGGGCGGCGGGTGGTCGCGTGTTAAATCTAGGCCGGGTCCGCACAGGCGCGCATTCATTCATCCAGGCGGAGGAGCCGGTGGCGAAAGCAGCCGGCTCCTCCGCCTGGATGAATGAATTCATTCACTGCCGGTGGGGGCTGCCTCTCCGGCAGCCCCCACCGGCAGTGAATGAATGAATGTGCGCCTGTGCGACCCCTGCGATTCGGCGCTCAAGGCAGTCACATGCCGTGACGTCACGCCTTGAGCGCCGAATCGCAGGGGTTGCACAGGCGCGCACCCGGCCTAGATTTAACACGCGACCACCCGCCGCCCGCCGGCCGTCTCGAACTAACGCGTGTCCCCCCGCCGCCGCTGCCTGGAACAGGCGCCCACCCGCCCGCGGCCTAGATTTAACACGCGACCACCCGGCTCCCCGGATCCCGCCGGCCGCCTGGACCCACGCGGCCCTCCGACAGGTATTTAAAAATTTTTATTTTTTCTTCTGACAGGTTTTATGTGTCCCACATCATTACATTTTCTCGATCATCTCTGTATCGCTTTTTTTTTAAATTGTGTTTTATTGTTTTTGAGTATCTTAAGCGGTGTCGATGGATTTGTTACTAGACTCACAGTCCTAACTCCTACTAGGGGGAGGCGGTAAACTAACACGTTACGGCCGCTGCAAAACAGTGCGTTACTAATGAGAGAACCTGAGTGCCTGTTACGGTATCGGAGGGGAATAGCTAATTCCTTCATTATACAGCTAATTCGTTCATTTACATGCCGGGTGCGGGAAGGGTTACGCGTCTGTTTTAAGAAGCGCTACGGACGAGCAAAACTGGAGACTGTGTCGCTGGTTTGCCTTACGCGTCCGAATTGTGCGCAGCGAGCTCGTTACAGACGAGAAATCTTCAACTGAACTTTACTGTATCGAGCTGAAAGCGGGGAGTAGCTGGCTTGTTACGGCGGTTACTACCCCAAACCAAATGTGCCTGATACTTCACTTTCGATGCATATCCAGCATAGCTCTCTGCTTCAACGGCAGGGGAGAAGAAAAACAACCAATAAGGGCTGTATAACATAGTCTGGGAAAAAACAAATGAGCATGGGTGTAGCTTGCTTATTGCGGCGGTTACTACCCCTACTACCCCTAACTAATCAAGCTAGATATTTCACTTGGATGCAGCTCCATCACTGCTCTCTACATTAATGGTGGGGGAGGAAGGGAAATAGAACCAAGAGCTAAGAGAAACAGATAAGTATGAGAGAAAAAATGTGTGAAGCTTGCTGGGCAGACTGGATGGGCCGTTTGGTCTTCTTCTGCCGTCATTTCTATGTTTCTATGTTTCTATAAATGCCTGTAGCAGGTTGCTGGAATAGAATCTACCTGTAATGAACCCAGTTTGATCTTCAAATACAAGAGATTGGATTATTTTGTGCCCCCTCTGTGACAATACAGCAGCTAATATCTTAATATCCTGATTTCATAATGAGATAGGCCTATATGAATCTGGGCACTCTTGGTCTTTTCCTGGCTTTGGAATTAACAGCACCATTGCCAAATTATGTCCCATTTCCAACTGTCCCTTCTCCTGTACTATAATAAATATGCCTTTTAACGCTGGCACAATGTTCTCCAATATTTCACAATATAAAACTCTGGTCCAAAGCATTTCCATTTAAAGGAATAGCTGCATCTTGTAGATGGTTTTCATGCCGAAGGAAGCACCTCTTGGATTGGATCTGAAACGGACCATTGTTTTAAGACTGTGCGTTTAACATTCATGCTGTCAGACTGAAGGATGGTAACATGGGATGCAGTACAGCCCTGTCTTCTTGGGAAAAAAGAGAGGAGTTGTTCTCTAAACAAATTGGTGTTTTTGAGGACAATGCATATGCATTGGTGAACGAGATAGGCATAGCATGGTTGTCTGTGCCATGTTGGTGTGACAAGAATCATCTTGGCCTGTTTTTGCATTAGTTTTTGTATCTTTTGGATATAAGCAGTATCAGAGGTAAAAGCATACATGAGGCCTGTGTTCCAAGGTATAAGAAAGGTGTCCGGTGTGTTTCGAAGGGGACTCGGTTGGATGGAGCAGAATTGATTTAACTTTAGAGTTTGCTCTGTCGCAAATAGGTCGCTCCATGGCCACCCCCATTTCTTGAAAAGGCGATTGGCCACTTTAATGACCAATCATGTGGGCAAAAAAACTCTGCTGAGCCTGTCTGCTATTGCATATGAATACCTGGTAGGTAAGATGCCTGGAGAGTCACTTGGTTGTCGATTTGCCCACTGCCATACATGCAGGGTTTCCTGTTCCTCCCTGCTTACTCACTTAGAACATGGCTACTTGATTGTCTGTTTGGATCATGATGTTTTCCCTCTCAGGATGGAGAAAGGCTCGTAAGGCATAGCATATTGCTCTGAGTTCCAGTAAATTCATTTGACAATAGCTTACCTGTTTCAACCAACTTAAGGATGAAGTATTGGCCATCAGTAATACCTGGTAAAGGGGAGTACCTTCTTGTATTCTGGAACCGTGCAGCTGCCAGCGTATTTCCTTCTTCATGTGCATTCTTATTGATACTTTGGTACATAGTGATTGTAGAAGTTGATTCAACTGTGCTTTTAGACCCCACTGAAAGCATCAAACAAGAATGGCCGCAGCCAAGTGTCAAAGAAGCACTAGGACTTAGCATATTGTGGAAACTTTTGCCCTTAGTAAAGTTCTCATAACTTTGAATAGATTTTGGGCTCATTCCCATGGCAAAAAAGTTCAGTGTTGTATTGTGTCTACAATCACTCCAATGAATTGAAGCAATTGAGTGGTTGAAGCATAGATAAATGAGCACTTATTATGAACCCCAACAATTGCAGGGTTTGAATCGATAAATGTAGATGTATTAGGAAAGTGCCCTTGATGGTGCTACTAGTAGCAAAAAATCCAGGTAGGGAAATATTCGAATACCCTGGCAATGCAGGTGAGCCATAACTACTGTAATGAATTTCGTAAAGACTCATGGGGCTGCAGAGTGTCCAAATAGAAGGATTTTGTATTGGTTGTGGTGAGTTCTCACTTTGAAGCATAGGTGGAACCAAAAAGAGGGGTGGATAGGGAAATGTGCATATGCATCCTTGAGATATAAGTAGCACATCCAATCATTTTGTTGAATGAAGGGAAGGACTCCTAGAGATATCAAACTTCTCTTTATAGAGATGGTAATTAAAATTCTGAAGGTCTAGGAATGGTCAAATTCCTACCGTTTTCTTGGAAATAAAAAAATATTGGGAGTACAATTCCTGATTTTGAAGTGAAGGGGCTAGGTCTTAAGCCACATCCTGTGTGGAGGATTAGCCTGGACTGCGAACCAGTGAAACCAGGGTTCAAATCCCACTGCCACTCTTTGTGACTTTGGGCAACTCCCTTCATCCTCCATGTTATAAAATCCGATTAAGGAGCGGACTGGGGGGAACTTCCCTACCCCACTACCTAACCTTCCTCCCTCTTTCCCTCTCCTCCCCACCACCTAAACCAAACCTAACTATCCCCAAATTATTTATTTTAGAACTTACTGCTCCACTGGAGCAGAAGTAATCTCCACGCGCCGGCTTCCCCGGGACAGTGTTGAATGGCGCTGACCCTGCCCAGACCCCACCCTGGCCTGCCCCTTTGGAGAGGCCCAGCACTTCAGCACGCACCAGAGTTTACGCGTGTGGCCAGGCCCTTTGTAAAATGCGCATAGAAGGTCTGGCCACTCACGTAAACTCCAAAATTTATGCACGTAGGCATTAAAAATGTACTTACATTATGTTTACATTTAGCTCCGTGATAATCAAGTGTTCAATGTGTCATGCCTGTAAGCATTTTCTAATAGGTGTGTCCCAATAGAAAAAAGGTTAGAACCACTGCTCTAGATCACAGAGGGGAGGTGGTGAGTATTGTTCGCCAGTATCTAGTCTGATGAATGGTTTCAGTTTTTGAATGCTTTTCTATATGTATTGAACAATGTAGAACTGAAACTGGGAAATGTATGCATTTATTTTATTTATTTATACAAACTTCTATTAGGCTGATCCGCAAATCTCAGCAGAGTACAAAAAACATACAAAATAAAATAGGATAAAAAATAACAAACAATAGCTTAATATTAAGCAGCACTATCAATTAATGATCAAAAGCTACAAGACACTAAAAGGTAGGAGGTGGAAGGGAATCACATTAGTCACGGAAGGCCAGGGCAAACACAAGACTGTACTTTGAATGTCCTTTTTTCATGCAAAACCTTATTACAAATGTATAATTTGTAATTGTGTGTGTGTGGGGGGGGGGGGGGCGGGAAACGGACAACTGGGGTGTGCAAGGCTGTAAGATTTGCCTAGGATGCCTACTACCTTTGCAGTAGCCCTGGCTCCATGTGGGAAAGCAGAATTCCACCTGCAGCTGTGCTGTCATGGGTAGAAGGCTCTCCCTAGCCCTAGCTGCAGCAGTGATGCATTATAGTCTTGGCCATGGCTTAATTTTCTTTTTTCTTAAACCCTGGAGGAAGCAGGCAGCAGGAGTCACTTCTGATCCCCCTCCCAAGGAGTGGGTAGGCAGAGCAGAGCCTAGGGACCTATAAAAGCTGCAGACTGTACAGGAGTGAGGGGAAGGCCTGAGAAGGGCAGGCAAGCTACCGTAATAGAAAGGGAGGGGGCTGAGCTAGGAGGAGGTGCCTGTGAGGTGTTAGTGAGGCTTCTGACTGTGGTGGCTGGCATGAGCTTTGAGAAGGATGTAGTAAGTCCTCTAGAGAGTGAGGGTGCCATGAATGGGTGAAAATGAGAAAGGGAGTGGGCTGCTGGAGGCTGAGCAAGGACTTGGAGCAAGCATCAACTTTTACATAATGATGCAGTACTCCTGGGGGCAGGGGGACACTCACTGAATGAGCCCAAGAGAAGCAGCACAACAGCAAATGTCTGCATGTGTTTGAACCCCTGGCTGGCAGTGTGATTGCCTCGCTACTTGGAAACTGGCTCAGGAGCAGACTGGTTGGCAAAAGACGAACACTAGACCAGGAATCCAGGATATATGAGAGGTGTAACCAGAACTGTCGGAGAGCCCAGCCAATTGTCTGGATAGCAGGGGGGGCTGCAGCTCAGTTTGCTCACTGGTCTGGGATGTGCTCTGCTTATTTTGTTAGGGAAAATATGAAATTTCTGTTGGAGATTTGTTCTAAATTCTACCAGACTCAGGTCACATGAAATGCATTTCAGTGATTAGATCGGTGTGGTTTTGGGAGCTTTCAAAGTACATGCCACACAGAAAGTGCACACATGAGTCAGGTACCCTGAGGGCCAGTTTTGGGGAAAAAAATCCCCCGGACTGATATTTGTCGGCAACCCGCCCCTGGAAAGCTGGAAGATTCCATGCACTCCAGTCTGGCCGTCCTCTCTTCCACAGTTAGAACACAGTCACTTCCCCATCTGATAGAACACACCCGGAATATTCCTTTCTAACCACAGACAGTTCTGATTTATCTGAGATGAACCACAAATGGCTCAGACTTATTCAAACCAATTTGTGGCCTGTCCCAGTTAGACTCTGATTATCTCAGCTCCTTTCCCCCTGAATTCAGATGGGGTGCAGATGCAAACCAAACTGCTCAGCATATTTCTGCAGAAAGGTGTCCAATCAAAATATGTTATGTGAATTTCTGCATCTGTGTGCTGACTGGTTCTATAACACTGGATTAAGCAAAATGGTTTAAATTAAAATATATTGTTTTGAGGCAGTAAATTGACTAATGCTCTCACAGATATGGCAGGGTTCATCTCCATGTCTACTTATTGATTACTGCTATGCATAGGTGGTAAGGAAGTAAGTGAGGGGAGGAGAAAGAATCCTAAAACGTTTGGGTAGGCAGACTGAACCTTGCCAGGTTCTTGTGGCCTGGATTGGCCACTGTTGGAAGCAGGATGCTGGGCTTGATGGACCCTTGGTCTGACCCAGTATGGCATTTTCTTATGTTTTAATATATTTATCACTTTTGCTTGGCGAAGACGTTCACCCAGAAATAAATGGATGATGGTTACTGCGTCTGCCCAAGTAACATTAAGAGCTTCCGGGGGGAAAAGGACAGATAATCACTAGACCGAGCACTCTCTCAGAGAAGTAGTGAGGACGGAGAGCTATTAACAGTTTGACCGGACATGGGATTCTTATGGACACAGGATGTTTTGCAACATTTGGATCTACATTTCAAAAAGGGACGTGAGAGTAAACACAAAAACGCTTCCTGGTGTTCAAGAAGCCTGCCTAAAGGGTGCTAGACAGGAAATAGGAGAGACGCTCTGCAGGAAAAAAACCAAATGGAAAAATCTCTGAACATGCTGGTTTCTATGAGCATGTGTGGGTTTTTTGCTTGTGTTCTGGCCTCTTTAAAATGTATTGGTTACAACAGAAATCCATTGGTGTCCAAGGAGACATGTACCCACTGTTAGAAACATATTGAGTTCAGTTGATATGTACTGATTTAATGACAAAAATGCAATGGTTTCAACCAATTTTCAGTGGTTTCGATACAATGGGTTTTTGCAAAATACCTTATGGTTAAGATAAATATATCCTGTTAGGAAGAAGGAGCAGCAAGGAAAGCAAATTAAAAAACATGCTTTTAAAGCAGTATACCCTAAATAATACCATCTCAGAAAAGTCTAACTGAAAAATATTGTGCTGGTGTCCTTGTTTATCCTTTTTTTGGTGGAAAGCAGATGCACTGGAAATACTGTGGCATTGGTTTGTACAGTAGACTATGTTTTTAAACTGAAAACAGTCAGGCAAGTCCCATGAAATATATAATTTATGAAACAAAAAAATCAACTATATAAAAGTGAGAGAATGCTGAAAAACTAGAAATACTGTAGCTACTCAGACAATCAGTATCTAATTCTAGTTAAATTATTACATAAAAAGTGAATGTGTTGTCTATCGATCAAGCACAGGCTAGGATAAAGAAAACTATTGGAATGCATGTATTCTTGACCTTTTAAAAGTCACAAAATTCAGCAATATTAGATTCATTCCAGTTCTCACTGAACCTTTCGTAACCCTGAATTCCAGCAACCATATTGGCCTTGGAGAAAAATGGATCCTTTGTGGGCTATGATTACTTTTATTGGCCCCAAGTAAGATTAATTCAATGATGATGAGGTACATGAGACTTTGGAGACTGTAAGGGTCCTTCTTCAGATAAACTTTCCTTGAAATTTCTATTTATTTATTTATTTTTTAAGTATTTTTATATACCGGGGCACTTTGGACCATCACCTCGGTTTACATATAACCTAACGCAGCTACAGGCTTTGCAGAGAACACAGCAAATGGCGAACCATGTAATCATAGCGTGAAATTCACGCAGGGGAGGAAGGAAACATGTCGAAGCAACAGGCTTTACAATAAATAAGGAGAAACAGCTAACAGATTAACTATGCTCGAATAGCATGTGTTTCAGGAGGGGTAGGACGAAAATAGTAATTTACATTTAGTGTTATACAATCGTACGAGGGGGAGCTATGAAATGAGAGAGGTGTGTACAGGTGGAGAACCTTATTGGGGGGGGGGGGGGTAGATAAGTTCAGAAGGATACTTTGAGGCCTAGTGATGGGGAGTACATGCATTCCATTTGAGTTTAAAACAAATTACAGTAGTGACGCTCAACGCTATGAAAATACATTTCATCCATACTCATTGTGGATATCCTGACAGACAGAATGGGTGGGTGGTCCTTGAGGACCCAGTTGAGAACCAATGAATTAGAATGCATGGGCTTGAAACTCAAATGGAATGCATTACAACCTCCTTTCAAGGCAAGTTAAATCAATTTGCCTGTTTCTTGGCTCTTGTTACAAAACCCAGACCTGCCTGTGGCCTCATCTGGCTTCATTTTGCCTTGGACTGTTTCAGACAACTTACTTTGTTCTTTTTACCATGTGTCTGGAGATCTTGAGCACGCTTGTAGACAACTGCACACCTCAAATCAACTCCTGTCAGGACCCACTGTAGAACAGTGACGGACAACTGCAGTCCTCAAGGGACAGAAACCAGTCCACAATCAACTGCTGCAATGCATTTGCATGCATTACCTCCATCATATACTCATGCATATTAAGTACATAAAGTTTGCCATACTGGTTCAGGCCAAAGGTCCATCAAGCACAGTATCCTGTTCCCAACATAATTCAGGGGGTAGATAGATTTCATGCTGCTTATCCCAGGGATTTGCAAGTCCATCCTAATAATGGTTTATAGACTTTTCTTCCAGGAACTTTTTTAAACACAGCTACACTAATAGTTTTCTCCACATCCTCTGACAACAAATTCCAGAGCTTAATTATGCTTTAAGCAAAAAAAGATTTTCTCTTAGTTTTAAATATATTACCTAGTAACTTCATTGTATGTTTTGTAGTATTGGTACTTTGTGAAAGAGTAAACAATCAATTTACATTTACTCGTTCCACTCCACTCATTATTTTATAGACCTCTATCATATCTACCCTCAGCTATCTCTTCTCCAAGCTGAAGATTCATAACCTCCTTAGCCTCTCTCATATGGGAATCATTCCATCCCCTTTAACATTTTAGTTGCCCTTCTCTGTACCTTTTCTAATTCTGCTATATCTTTTTTGAGATGTAAATACGAGAAATGTACACAATACTCAAGATGAGGGCTCACCATGGAGCGATACAGAGGCATTATGATATTCTCTGTTTCATTCTCCATTACTTTCCTAATAATCCCTAGTATTCTATTTGCTTTCTTGGCTGCTTCTCCTGCACACTGAGCAGAAGATTTCAAAGTATTATCAACAATGATGCCTTGATCCTATTTCTGAATGTTGACGCCTAATGTGGAACCTTGCATTGTGTAGCTATAATTTGGGTTACTCTTCCCTAAGTGCATCACTTTGCACTTGTCCACACGACATTTTATTTTCCATTTGCATGCCTAGTCTCCCAGTTTTGCAATGTCCTCTTGCAATTTCTCACAATCTTCTTGTAATTAAAAAAATTTGAATAATTTTGTATCATTGGCAAATTTGATCACCTCACTCATTGTTCCCATTTCCAGGTTGTTTGTAAATATATTAAAAAGCAGTGGTGCCAGAACCAGACCCCTGGGGCATTCCACTATTCACCTTTCTCCACTGAGAAAACTGACCATTTGTTGGGTCCGTTGGTCGCAGACAGCTGTGACCGCTCTGCCTTACCTCTTTTTCTCCCCTTTCATTTTCTTTGGGCAAGATGGCTACCTCCAGTGCCAAGTGCCTCAGCATATCCAAACCAGCATGGGCATCCCCATCCACCATGCTCACTCCCGTGGTCTTCTAGGGCGCAAGCGCGCACATCTCCTACGCTCAAATACATGTCATGGCGGGAACCTCGGGGGCGGCCCCACCGATGACGTCAGTACCTCTGGGTATATCTAGCCTCCGCCTCCACTACCACCTTGAGTTAGCAAAGACTGCTTCGCAACTCTGACTGCTCTAAGCTTCTCGCTTAGATGCCACTTTCACTCTAAGGGCCTCGCTCCAATAAGAAGCTCTAGACACCCGCTTCTCGGGGGTCTCTCACTTCCAACTTCCCTTCGGGCTCTTCACTAACTAAGACAACCGCTCCTTGGGAGTCTTTCTCTCTATTCTACATTCAGGATATCGGACCTTTGGGTACTCGCTCCTCAAGGGCCAATCCACCTTTATATCCTGCAACACGGACCTTCGGTCCTACCATTCTACCACCAGGAAGACACCTTCATTCTGTGAGTACCTCCACGATCCGGTGCTCCAACTCCACCCACCAGCCGTGGCGTTACCTGCACTGCGGGCTCCCGCCTATCATGAACATCTGGGTGAGACTATACTTCTGAGCCTGTTGAACATATTGGCACTTTGTGGATCAGTGCCTTACCTTCCTGCTTTCACCATCTATCTACAGTAGTACAATAAAGACTCTATCCATATGGAGTCATCTCCATTGCGACCAAGGTTCCACAATGCCACAAACACAACAGATTGCTAACTCCATGGACTCGGCTCAGCTCGCAGCCCTGCAGGCTATCCCTGGCCTAGCCCAGCGGATCACAGAGCAACAAAAGTCTTTGGAGAGCCTAGCTACTGCCTTCAATCAGTTACACACTGAACTGAACTCTTCAGCTCCTCCTGTGAAGGAACTGCTATCGCCAGTGGTAACCCTTAAGACCACTGTACCTTTATCCACACCTACCCACCAAGATGTGCAGAGGGTTCATTAATCAATGCAGCCCTCTTTCCCACTGAAGCTTCAAAGACCACCTACATCCTGTCGTTCCTTGAAGGACGAGCCCTGGCCTGGGCTTCACCGTTATGGGAATGTGAAGATCCTATCCTGAATGACCTACCAGGATTTCTACAACTTTTTAAGCCTGTGTCTGATGACCCGGCTCGCTAGACCATCGCTGGATCTGCCTTGCTCAACCTTCAGCAAGGTAACAAGCCACTTACAGACTTTGCTACTGAATTTAAGACTCTAGCATCCGAACTACATTGGGACACTGGATGCTTATGTGCCATATTCATGGAGGGTCTTCAACTCTCACATAAAGGATGAATTAGTGGCTCGCGATTTGCCTGATTCCCTTGAGTCCTTGATGGAACTAGCAGGGAGAATTGACCACCGTATCCGCGATCGTACTCAAGAGGCTAAGAGTCCACGAAAGTCTACAGTGGGGGCTAACCATCCTAAACCTGTGCCTATTGCTTCCAGCTTACCATCTGCACCCCTAGAGGAGGAAGAGCCTATGCAACTAGGCAGAAGCCACTTGACCTCTAAGGAGAGACGTTATCGCAAGTGCATGGAGTTGTGTATGTACTGTGGCCAATCGGCTCATGCAGTCCAAACCTGTCCCATTTGTCTGGGAAACTGACAGGCCTGGGATCTGCAGGAGGACTTCTCCTGGGCCTCACCTCTCCTACTCCTCCATTATTATTACCAGTATCTCTGCTTTGCGGAGGTCTCGAATTTCAGACTCTCGCTCTCATTGACTCTGATGCCGGAGGTAATTTTATTCTGAAACGCTTGGTTGAACACATACGGATTCTTACCACACCAATAGCTAAGCCTCTGCTATTGTCATCCATCCATGGAGAACCACTTCCTGCAGAAGTTTCATTGACCACCCACGCAATTGGCCTGCACACTGGAGCTCTACACTTAGAATCAATTTCTTTTCTAGTGTTGGAAAAAGCCATGCATCCGGTGGTATTGGGTCTGCCTTGGCTTCAAGACCATATGCCACAATTTAATTGGGCTGCCTTGGAACTGTCCCGGTGGGGACCAGACTGTCATGGTCGGTGTCTTGCTGAAGTTTCACCGCTCATCTGCATGCCCACTACCCCATCATTACCTGGCTTGCCTCCTTCCAGGATGTTTTCTCTAAGCAAGCAGCTGATGTTCTTCCGCCACACAGAGAGTTCGATTGTGCCATAAATCTGAAGTCAAATTCAGAAACTCCCAAAGGAAGAGTTTACCCTCTTTCAGTAGCTGAGACCAAAGCTATGTCTACCTACATACAAGAAAATCTACAAAAAGGGATCTCTCAGACCTTCCAAATCTCCTGCTGGTGCAGGCTTCTTTTTTTATAGGGAAGAAGGATGGCACCTTACACCCCTGCATCGACTACAGGGGTCTGAATGAGATTACCATCAAGGACAGGTACCCCCTGCCCTTAATATCTGATAGACTCCAAGGGGCCAAAATATTCTCCAAATTGGACCTAAAAGGAGCTTACAACTTGGTGCGTATTCGAGAAGGAGACGAATGGAAGACTGCTTTTAACACACATGATGGACCCTTTGAATACCTTGTCATGCCCTTCGGTTTAAGTAATGCACCTGCAGTCTTTCAAAATATGATGAACGACATCTTATGGGACTTACTGTATCAATGTGTAGTAGTATATCTCGATGATATACTGATCTTTTCTCAGGATCTGCAAAGTCATCAGAAGGAAGTTAAGAAAGTCCTAAGATGCCTGCGTGAGTACCACCTTTACGCAAAGCTTGAGAAGTGCGAATTTCCCAAAGAAGCTGTACCCTTCCTGGGATACGTTGTTTCTAAGAATGGTTTTCAAATGGACCCCAAGAAACTTGAGAGTATCCAGGACTGGCCTCAACCCACAAGCCTGAAGGCATTGCGGCGCTTCTTGGGATTCACCAATTACTACTGATCCTTTATTAAAAACTACTCATCATTGACAGTCCCTCTAACTGCTATGACCAAGAAGGGGGCCAACCCTGCCAATTGGTCTCCAGAAGTCATCTTAGCCTTCATGATGCTCAAAGAGGCTTTTCAAAAGAAGCCATGTTTCTGCCACCCTGACTCACACCGTCCTTTCATCGTGGAGGTCGACGCATCAGACGTTGGTGTGGGGGCAGTTCTAAGTAAAATCTCCATCCTTGCTCCTTCTTTTCTAGGCAATTCTCACTTGCTGAGAGAAACTATGGGATAGGAGACAAGGAGCTTCTCGCGATCAAGCTGGCTTTTGAAGAGTAGAGTCCCTGGCTAGAAGGCGCACAACACCAAATAGTACTATACATCGATCACAAGAATCTAGAGTATCTTCGACATGCTCAACAACTCAACCACCGTCAAACAAGATGGTCTCTGTTTTTCAACAGATTCAACTTCTTTCTGAAATACCGTCCAGGAGAGAACACCCAGGTTGATGCCCTATCACGCTCTTTCTCATCTCAGGATGTGCCTGATGAACCCCGTCATATCATCGATCCTGAAAGAGTGGTTCTCGCAGCCACCTACACGGTACCTGTTGGGAAGACGGTGGTGGCCAGAAGTTTAAGAAAAAGACTGTTGAAATGGGCACATGATTCCCGTCTGGCAGGCCATCCTGGACAGAGTTGTACCTTAGCAATGTTGCAAAGATACTATTGGTGGCCAACCATGAAGAAGGACGTACAAGCGTACATGGGTCCCTGCGCTGTCTGTGCAAAGCAAAATCCACCACCCAGGCATCCTTGGGGCCTATTACAGCCTCTACCATCACCAGATGAACCATGGACCCATATCGCTACCGATTTCATAGTGGACCTGCCATCATCCAATGGCAATAACACCAAATGTGTTACGGTCTACCGTTTTTCTAAAATGGCACACTTTGTAGCATTGCCAGGATTACCCTCTGCTACTGAGTTAATAAAACTCTTCATTAAACACATATCTGTACAATAAAGACTCTATCCATTCTGTGTCTGTTATCTGTGTCAGCCTATTGCAGTGGTTCCCCCACAGGGCTCTTCCCTATGGAGTCATCTCCATTGCGACCAAGGGTACAGAGAAGGGCAACCAAAATGATAAAGGGGATGGAACAGGTCCCCTATGAAGAAAGGCTGAAGAGGTTAGGGCTGTTCAGCTTGGAGAAGAGATGGCTGAGGGGGGATATGATAAGAGGTCTTTAAGATCATGAGAGGTCTTGAACGAGTAGATGTGACTTAGTTATTTACACTTTCGAATAATAGAAGGGCTAGGGGGCATTCCATGAAGTTAGCACATTTTTCTCTTGCATAGGTTCAGTGATGGGCGAGTAGAAAAAATTGGCAATTTCCACCAGCCTGTGAACACTTGGCCCTCCCCTCCCACTCATGGTCTGAAGCGTGACAGTGATCCGCAAGCAGCAGCGGCGACATTATTAATGAAAGATAACACAAGGTTTGTGACGCTAGTGCAAGCTCACAGGCCCTATAGCAGTCCCAATCTCGCCTCACGGAGGGCTTTCTGGTATCACAGAAACTAAATAAGGGTGGGAGCACTGCACTGCCTGTGATTATGTGCTGGCTCACAGGTCCCAACACTGATTTCCAGTACTAATACTGCTGGCATCTGAAGAGTACTAACCCCAGTTGAAGATTTAGTGACCCCTATTTGGGTCTCAACCCACAGTTTAGGAAACCCTGATCTAGATACAGTGTGTTTTTTGTGCTAGTGTTATAATTAGTGAGGTTTGGGTGGACCCTTGGACACTTTGGCAGCTGACCACGCCCATGGGGGGTAGTCCCGTGAGGGGCCACAGGTCAGGCTCAGCACTGGACACACAAACACAGATAGTTCTTTATTTAGACAGTTTGAAAAGCCACCAGAGGTGGCAGTAGTGAGTAGAAGATGGAGCCCGGCTGGGCTAGTATTCCCCAGGGCGCTGGAACAGCGGTTCTTCGGTAGCAGTGCTGAAGTGGAGAGAACTGAGAAAGTGAGTACATTCACAGAGTCCCCAGTATGGAGAACCCCCGAGATAGGGAGAGCTGGCCCTCGAGGAGCGAGTACCAGATCCCTGGAGGTAGAGAGACTTGTTGGCAAAGTACTCACACAGCAGTTCCACGTAGGAAGATAGCACAGGTGCTAGAACGGAGGCAGGCCCTCGGGGAGCGAGTACCTGGTTCTAGGGAGACAGCTCTGAGGAGTGGATGATAGTAGTACTCACTGATGGTGTCTGTAGCAAATTCTTCCAAGTAGAAGAGGAGATAGATGCAGGCAGTGGATCAGGGAACATGGGCCCTCGAGGAGCGAGTACCGGTTACCTGATAGCGACCTGAAAGAAGCAAAAGCGGCCCCCGAGGAGCGAGTACCCCGTTAGCAGAAAGAGTCCAATAGAAGTTGGAAAGGCAGAGTAGCTGGGTACAGAGAGCGAATCCCATCCGTAAGAATCCCCTTGCTAATTCAACAGCTAGCAATAAACTGTAAGGTTAAATATCTGGGCAGCGTGACATCATCACAGGGGGACGCCCCTGAGGAACGCGCCAATGAGGAAATAAGAATGAGGGCCGTGCGGTGCGCGCGCCCTCAGGTACCTGTAGAACATGGTGGGAGGCAATGCCCAAGCCAATCCCGGGACGCCGGAGAGGATGGCAGGCGGACACCGCGGCAGCCAGGCATCCGTGAAGAGCAGGAGAAGCCGAAAAAAGGAAAGGTAGGTGGAGTGAAGCCATCGGGAAGTGAAGGTCGCAACAGCTAGAAAGCCTAAATCAAAACGAACTAAATTGCCAGATCATCTGTTTCTCCAACATGTAAATTCCCTGTCTTATCTGACAGATTCTGGTCATGTCAGATAAAACATAACTGAAAACACAGGTTTGTTTCTTTGTTTATTTATTTATTTGTTTACAATCACTTGTATCCTGCACTCTCCAAAGTTCAGGGCAGGTAAGATTAAAAACTCATAAAATTGTTAAAATGAACAAAACAAAGGGGTTGGCATGATTAATATGGGGCTGTGCATATTTGTTTTAATACTAGAAAAAACCAAATCTTCCAATTACCCTGTTTTCATAAGTAAAACTGAGGATGAATATTTGAGCATATGGTGTAAATTAAGATCCAGCAATAAACCCTCTATTGAGAACAATAGTGACCCATCATTACCGGCAAAATTACTGCCTTCCTTGCCTTATTGATAATCATTGGTAACTTTTTCTTTGCAATAGTCTCTGTTTTTCAAATTTTTTAAATAATGCACATAAATGTAACTTATCTGTGATAGTGATTTCCCAAGTACGGTAAATCATCCAGTATGTCTGATCAAACCCCGACACGGGTCTATGTTTCGTTGTCTGCATCAGAGGTAATGAACTCTGATACTCAGAATCCATGTAGACTCAAAGATCCAATTTCAAACTTATTGTGAAACCCACATTTCAAAGCAGATTCCTAAATTAATATAAGTGTAAAAATATCAGTTCAGTTTCATTTAAAATTATGTACAGGCGACCCTTCTTCTTGAATTGATTACTTACTAACAGGTCGATACAGTAAAGTGTGCTCCGTCGGAGCGCACTGTCAGCCTGCTCTGGACGCGTGTTTTCCTTTACCCCTTATTCAGTAAGGGGAGGAAAACACGCGGCCCACCCGCGGCACCTAATAGCGCCCTCAACATGCAAATGTATGTTGATGGCCCTATTAGGTATGCACGCGCGATTCAGTAAGTAAAATGTGCAGCCAAGCCGCACATTTTACTCTAAGAAATTAGCGCCGACCCAAAGGTCAGCGCTAATTTCTTCCGGCGCCAGGAAAGTGCACAGAAAAGCAGTAAAAACTGCTTTTCTGTGCACCCTCCGACTTAATATCATAGCGATATTAAGTCGGAGGTCCCGAAAGTAAAAAAAAAATAAAAATAAAAATTTGAATTCGGCCCGCGGCTGTCGGGCCGAAAACCGGACGCTCAATTTTGCCGGCGTCCGGTTTCCGAGCCCGTGGCTGTCAGCGGGCTCGAGAACCGACGCCGGCAAAATTGAGCGTCGGCTGTCAAACCCGCTGACAGCCGCCGCTCCAGGCCAAAAGGAGGCGCTAGGGACGCGCTAGTGTCCCTAGCGCCTCCTTTTCCCCGTTTTTCCCGCGTCACCTCATTTAAATACTGAATCGCCTGCACCAGCGAAGGGCTGGTGCGCGCGCCGGGAGAGCGGGCGTTCGTCCGCTCTCCCGCGGTCTTACAGTATCGACCTGTAAGATGTTATCTAAGTGTTTACGCCAAATTTTACCCAGAAGCATTACATTGAGAAGGCATATTTATAGAAAATATCTTTTAAATGAGATTCCATTGATTAGATTATCAAATACCACTCAATATCTAAATTTAGACTGTATAGCTATGGTATTAAGATAAAAAAAATCCAGAATTGTTCTCATATTTAAAAGGGCCACCTTGCGGAGATGCAAAAATATGTTCAACGATGCTTTTTGGATCAGTTTTATCTTCAATGACAATGACAAGGAATGACAGTGGCACCAAGCATTGCAAATCTGTACGTCACACATGAAGAAAGCTATTTGTATGACTCAATCTTTTTTCAGTTCGTGGCTATTTGGGTTTGTTATTTTGATGATAGATTTATCCTCTCAACTTCGAATGAACAACATCTCAACAGTTTTCTTTCCTGGTTAAATTCATTAAATTCTCATTTACAACTCACAATACAGTATAGACATCTTTGCATTCCATATTTAAGTGCTTTGATCTTCAAACAGGATGGACACTTACTGTACATACCACTGTGTATTGCAAGCCAATAGAAAGGAACACCCTATTATATTACAACAGTTTCCACCCGTTCCATCTATAATGCAATCTTCCAATTGGGCGGTTCTTCAGAGTGCGATATATTTGTTCCATTAGACAAGGACATATTCTACATGTCCATATGTTGAGTACAAGATCGCTGGGCAAAAGTTATCCCTTTCAAAGTATCAAACTTGCATATAAGAGCAATTCATGCTGAAAGAACTTGGCTCCTTTTTGGTGTGTGTACTTCACTACGGTCAACTAGCTTTCTGCATGTCTGGCATTATTCGAAGACACTGAGATATTTCATACCTGCACCCGGTGTTTTCAGCCTCTCTCACAATTATATAAGCACGGGGCAAAAAACATACGAGATTATATGGTCAGATCTTAAATCTCTGCCCTGCTTCTGCCTAGGTGACATTTTCCATGTTATAACTGTTTATTCTGTACACATCACTGGCCAGTGCTAGCAAGTACCAGGACCAATAAATAGTCCATCTTAGCGACAAGACAGACTAGTTCTTCTTATGTGGTAATCTTTATATTGGCTTCTGGTTCATACTTTTGTGCCAGTTGTTTGTCATCAGGATAAAATATTCTTACACATTATGACATCTATGCATTGAAAATCTTGAACCTAAAAAGGAATGACCCCCCACCAATGCAGTTTACAAAATATGACTCTGTGTCGGGGAATTGTTATCATCAATTAAGACAAGATAAGGTCATGTTATTTGCAATTTAAAAAAGAAAAAAACATACAATCAATTCCTATGATTAAACATAATGCAAATGAAGGTCTAATGCAATACCGGAAGTGCCTGTTATGACTGGCCTCTTTGATGGTTAAATACTAATGAAAAAGGACTTTACTGTTATTTACATATTGGATTTTGTCCTGATTTCACCCTTGTTGTTTTTGTTATACTTTATATTGTGCCCATGCCCCAAATTGTAGATTGGTAGGAAAAGACACACATCAAAGTACACTTGGCTGAACATAAAAGCTGCATTTCAACCAAAAATATACAAGCACCGATTGTGCCACATTGCATTCAATTTAACCATTCCTTTAATGATCGCAGATGGGGCATCAATGATGCCCCATCTGCGATCCCCCATCCTCCCCCGTACCTCCAATAGACCCACCCGCCCAGCCCTCCAAGGAACCCTACATGCCCAACCCATCAAATCTTTGAAACTCTCCTCTACTATAAGCAGAGCTTTTTCTCTCGCCGGCCCCACCATATGGAACTCCTTGCCTCATGATATACGCCTGGAGACATACACACCCAATTTTAAAAAAAAACTGAAAACCTGGCTCTTCCAGCAAGCCTACCCCATGTCACCCCCCACTACATAAAATTCCTCTGTAATTTATCCATCGATCTATGACTAAGAATGCCTTATGTCCGCTGATTTTTGTACCTTGTACATTGCACTTTATGTATATAGTTATGTTTATAGTTTTGTGGTATCTATTGATTTATTGATATTGCTTTGCCTAGTCAGTATTATCCACTCCCCCTGTTTAGTTTATTTATTTCGGTTATATGTAAGGGCTCCGCCCAAAAGTTCTTGTTTTTTATGAACCGATGCGATGTGCGAACGGATATAGGTATAAAAGAGACTTTAAATAAATAAATAAAAATAAATAAAATATTTCTGCCTCTCTGCAAGGAGGTGACCATGAGGGTCCTTTTAAATTTAAGAGAACAATTTTGGATTATTTCAGTACCATGGCTCCATACGGTCTAAATATTGATACTGAGTGGTATTCGATAATCTGCTCAACAGAACCTCATGTCCCAGAGCACGAGCGGTCTATGGCTGGCTGGAGGACCTAATTACAGTCTGGACTCCAGTTTTCCTCTTGCATAACTTTATTCTTTAAACACAAAAGAGAATACAAGACTGCTTACCTTGCAGTAGGTCAACAAAAGAACTTCAGTAGGTCAGTCATGTTTAAGGATCTGCCTTCTCCTTCTCTCCCAGGGCCTGTCTTGCCCTCCTCTGAGCCTACGCTTTATCCGTGCTTAGAGGGAGCACCCTGCTCCCAGAATGCTCTGTGTTAAGGTGGACCGGGCCCAGACTACTGGGACCAGTCTATTAAAGTGTACTGAGGGTATCTATAGGGCACTCTGTCATATCTCATTTAAAAGATATTTTCATTTTTCTATAAATGTGTCTCTCAGTATAACACAGGTAAAATTGGCAAAAAGAGTTACTTAGATGCTGTCTGAATAAGGAACCACTGCATGAAGAAGGGACACCTGTGCATAATTTTAAATGAAGCTGAATTGATATATTTATTCTTAAATTAATTTAGGAATATGCCTTGAAATGTGGGCTACACAGTAAGTTTGAAATTGGACCATTAAATCTACATGGATTCTGAGTATCAGATATCATCACCCCTTGATGCAAACAACGAAACATAGAACCCTGTCGGAGTTTGATCAGACATATTGGACGATGTCATTGGGAAATCACTAGCACCTATAAGTTATGTTTTATGTGCATTATAAAAATTTTTTGATAAATAGAGACTGTTGTAAAGAAAGTGACCAATGATTAATAAGGAAGAAAGGCAGTAATTTTTCCAGTAGTGCCTAATATGACGAGCCACTATTGTTCTCAATAAAAGGTTTATTGTTGGATGTTCATAGTATATTTCCCTCTTACGGTGACACGATTGCTTGTTGCATTTGTAAATAAATCACTCCACATGATGGCTGCTAATTCACTGACATTCCGTTTGTATATAACTACAATTTTTTTGGTAATAGAACAACAGTTCTTTTCTGGAGATTTACCAGCTGCGGTTATATTAAGAACATGTGTTCTTATGGTTATTTTGAAAGTCATACTCAAATGTTTCAATTTTCTTTTTTGTAACCTGATAAATTATATTTTACCAATGACAAACTAAGTAGCACATATGTACTCTATATGACCTAATTTTCTGTTGTTCTTCTTGGTGTAGGATGATAAAAATTGCATCGACTGTGCCTTCAAAAGCCACATCTGGGGTCTTCACTTCCTCATCTTTAGCTTTTGAATTAAATATTAGATGTTTTAATGTACCCCAAAACTAATGAGTGACTTCTAGAGCTGTACTGGAATTTTTTCTTTGTATAATGCTGGTTTACCTCCAAGAGATAAAGACTAATCTTTGTTCCAGTTTTGCTTAGCATTTAGCCCGTTGAAAACATGGAGATTTTCACTGATAAATTTAGCGCAAATTTTGCAGTGGAGCGAGCATTTGAACAATTTGCATAAGAGGAAAGGGAAGGTTAGAGAGTTTCCAACTGTGGCCTCTAGACCCTCTGACCATCATTCAGTCGTGATGTTTGCGTCCCCCATATCCCAGATGGATCGAGCATCGAGTGCCGTTGGTGACAAGGAAAGAAGAGTCTCGCTTTCGCCCGGGGAGATATCTCTTAGCCCACCAGACATTACACCGCTGCCACCAAGACCAGAGCTGGGAATTGCCGATCAACCTCAGGCATGCGATGATGTGATTCTGGGTGCCTGCACGGAGGGGGCTGTCAACGATACCAGCGTGTTGAGACCTGACTCCTCGGAAGTTGTTCTGTGGTCTTGGTTGAGGATATTCACGAAGGGGCCGGTGTAGGGCAGCTGGATTCTGCCCTTAACCCACGGCCAGTTTCTGCTTCAGTTGTGGGTGTGTTATCGGCATTTCCCCAATTTGTTTTCTTTCACCAAGCCAACAGTGGTGACTCTTGAACCTCTATGGGACTTAACGGCTAATTTAGCCCAGTCCTTTTCGTCTTTTTCCCTAAAGGTCCAGGCTGTCTCTCAGAGGGTGGACTTGTTGACTTTGGATCAACAGCATATTTCCCAGAAACATTTACAGAAGATTCTAGTTGTGGAAAGAGATATTCAAGATGTCAGGGAAGTACATGTTGTTATCATTCGTGAATGGGCTTTCCTTACTAGGAGAGTTGAAAATATGGAGAATCAACTTTGTCACTTGAATTTGAGTTTGACTCATTTCCCCAGAGTTATGGGTGAACTTCTCAGATCTACATTACGTATTTGATTGATATTCTGCAGATTACTGTTCAGCAAACTCCCTCTTTCAATAAGGTTTATTTCCTTCCCTTTAAATCAAATGCTGTTCAAGCACTGGTTACCTTGACTTCTGTGGTTCCTGGGAATCTTACTGCTGCTTTGGAGTCTTCTGCATACAAAATTATTGAGAGATCTACCTTAGTATCTTTCATATATGATCAAGATTTAAGCTTTATTATGAAAAAATATTTAATACATATGAATGAGAATTTCTTGGGAGGGATAGTTCGAATTTACCCAGTTTTGGCTAAAGCAATACAGGAAAGAAGGAAGGGTTTTCTGGGAATGCGTCAAGACGTTTGGGTGCTTCTTTCCTTCTTAAAAATCCCTGCAGGTGTTTTATGAAATTAAATGCAGATTCTTTTGTATTTTTTTCTCCCAGAGCAGCTTAGGTTGTTTATTGATGAAAAGTCAATAAGTGAGCCATAACATCTTTAGAGCTTTGAGTAATTACATCGGTTCTAATTAAATTTGGACTGGATTTATATTCTGTGCTAAGGCCTTTTCTTCTTTTCCTCCTCCCCCCGTTAATTTGTTGAACATTATAATGTTTATATACTACATGCCTCATATATCCTTGTATTTGTCATCACTCATGATGGTTCCAAGCAAAGCTTGTTCTTTGTTATATAAATGAAAATTTGAAAAAGAAAAATCTTTTGCTGGCTTTTAAAATGCTACCTGGCTTGGGACTGCTGCAATTAAAAGGCCGAATTCAGTAGTGGAAAGGAACAAAGAGAGAATCAAAAATCACAGCTGCAGTTGCCACCAGTAAAAGCTTTTAGAAAAATTTGGCTACAAAAAAAAAATCTTTTACTATAGCAACTCCGAAGTTGTGGAATGAGCTTCCTGGGGGGTTAAGAGAAGAACGAGAATTTTTGAAATTTGGAAGAGGGCTGAAAATGTGGCTGATGAGGAGCAGCAGCAGTAATTAGAGTGTATAGAAGGGGGCTATAGCAGGTTGAGTAGCAGCAGTAAATAAAGCATATTGAAGGGACTAAGTTAGGCGAGGTACACAGCAGATACACTCTCAACATTTTAATTATATTAAGTGTGCATATTTTTGTTCTGTTTTAGTTTTATTTTAACTGATGTGTATTATGATATTAATTGTACATCACTTTGAGTGATTCATAAATGTCTTTAAATAAATAAATAAATAAATAATAGCCAAGCCAGTGTAGTTAAAATTCTGGCTTGATTTCTAACGGCATATGTGACCTTTTTTCCCCTTTTCTTTTGCCTTTTCTTAGAGGCTGTCGCTGTAGCATCCAGGATATTTGTGGTAATCTGTGGATATTCATCCATTTTGTTATTATATTCAGCTGGTGAATTTTGGAAAGGGAAGATTGTCAGTTTTAAAATTATGTGCACTTCCGGAAAATTGTTGCAAATCTCAAAGCAGATCATGGGTGGAGTGCAGCTCAGGCCTGTACCAGAGCTGTAAAGGGTTTAGGTTTGATTCTGCAGAGTCTAACTGTGCCCCTCATATCTTGAGTTTAGAGTGGTTCTATATGTTTTCCAAATCAGAATGTACATCCACAATCGTTTGTTATTTCAAAAGATTTACAGTATTGTTCCTGAATAGCTCAGAATAATTACATCTTTAAGTAAACAGAGATGAAAAAGCATTTTGAGTAAACACTGAAATACAGCTCAGCTCTGAGCTAACACTCTTTGCTGGAATGTTTAAAATGGGAAGTTTTCCATCTCCAAAATTAGATTCTTTAGTAAAGGGAAAAAAAATTAAAAGTCTTAGTAGAGGTTCTCTTGGGGTATTAATTGGGGTTAGTTTTAAGAGTAGGACTCTTAATTGGTAGAATGGACAGATACTGATTATACACATCCTGTGCCATCCAGTGCTTCTGCAACCTAGGAAGTAACATTTATAGACTGTATAAAGGGGAAGGTATAGTAAGAGTAAAATGACCATAAATGGTCTTGGAGATTGCATTCTCACACAGAGTCTGTGTCAGACAGTCAGTGAACCATAATGAGAAAAAATAAGAGCGCTTACTTTCTCATTAAATTTTATTAGAGACAGAATTTGTTTTCTGCCTAATCCATCAGCAACTAAATGGCTTTTGGATTTCTTACGTTGCTAGTTGCGTGATTTTAGTGCATTTAGTGCATAGAAACAAACCAAAGTTTATTAAATAAGGGATTATAATTTTGCAATTCCATGGGTACTGTATCAGCCAAATGGCAAAGTTATTACAAATTTGACTGGCACGTGGATCAATTAGGGGATGTGTGAAGACGTCTGGCTTATGTGCGTTGACCGTATTTGAGAAAGCACCCATATATGCACGTAAATGTCGCGGCGAGCACATCTCCAAAGTTTCCAAAAAGGGTCGTGGCTTTTCGGGGCCTGGTCAAGAAATGCGTGCATGCCAAGGTCCCTTGCTGCGTAACTTTACTTCTGCTATGGATGACATGTAAGTTGAAAAATAAAAGGATCAAGACATTTCTGGGGAGGCTTAAAGGGTCTGGGATAACTGGGGGGAGCGTAGGCTATCAAACCAGGGAAGTTTAGAGGACCTATCTGTTAGCTGAACAACCAGGTGGACGAACTAGGAAACTGAGAAAGGTGTGGGTGCATGCCACTTCTAAAATTCCCCAATTTATGCAGTAGAAATAGGATTTTCGTACCCACTTAAAATTTGGCACACATGTGTGCATGGCCAGGCTATTTTATAACTTGCCTTATCAGCATTCAGCTTCAAGTGTCTGTCTTTTAACCACTGCAATACTCCCAATCATTCATTTAAGTTTATAATATCTTTTCCTGTTCATTCCTAAATATGCTAGAATCTGAACATCATTGGGAAAAAAATTACATTTCAGTTTAAATCCTGTTATAATCTGGGCCATCGTTGCCACAGATAAATTAGATGATCAAGGGGTTAAAGGGGCATTAGGGAAGACAAGGCCATCACGGAAAGATTAAAAGATTTCTTTGCTTCGGAGTTTAATGAAGAGGATGTTGGGGAGGTACTCGTACTGGAGAAGGTTTTCATGGGTAATGATTCAGATGGACTGAACCAAATCATGGTGAACCTGGAAGATGTGGTAGGCCAGACTGATAAACTGAAGAGTAGTAAATCACCTGGACTGGATGGCATACACACCAGGGTTCTGAAGGAACTAAAAAATGACATTTCAGACCTGTTTCAGTTAACTTATAACTTATCATTAAAATTATCCATTGTACCTGAAGATTGGGAGATATCCAATGTAACCCTGATTATTTAAAAAGGACTCCAGGGGTGATCCAGGAAACTATAGACCGGTGAGCCTGACTTCACTGCCAGGAAAAATCTTGGAAACTATTATAAAGAATAAAATAAAAAACATTTAGATAGACATGGTTTAATGGGACACAGCCAGCAGTCTTGCCTCACAAATCTCCTACATTTTTTTGAAGGGGTGAATAAACATGTGGACAAAAGTGAACTGGTAGATGTGGTGTATTTGGATTTTCAGAAGGTGTCTGACAAACTCCCGCAAGAGAGGATTCTAAGAAAACTAAAAAGTCATGGGATAGGAGGTGATGTCCTTTCATGGATTACAAACTGGTTAAAAGACAGGAAACAGAGAGTAGGATTAAATGGTCAATTTTCTCAGTGGAAAGAGGTAAACAGTGGAGTGCCTCAGGGATCTGTACTTGAACCAGTGTTTTTTTAATATATTTATAAATGATCTGGAAAGGGGTTTGATGAGTGAGGTGATCAAATTTGCGGATAACACAAAATTCTGCAGAGTATTTAAATCTTAAGCGGATTGTGATAAATTGCAGGAGGACCTTGTGAGACTGGAAGACTGGCTTCCAAATAGCAGATGAAATTTAACGTGTACAAGTGCAAAGTGTTGCATATAGGAAAAAATAACCCTTGCTGTAGTTGCACAATGTTAGGTTCTATCTTAAGAGTTAACACCAAGGAAAGAGATCTGGGCATCATAGTGGATAAATACATTGAAATCGTCGGCTCAGTGTGTTGTGGTGATCAAAAAAGCAAACAATGTTAGGAGTTATTAAGAAGGGAACAGCAAATAAAAGGATGGATGTCATAATGCCTCTGTATTGCTCCATGGTGAGACATTTTATTTATTTATTTTGTTTAGTGGTTTTTATATAACCAATAACCATTTACACATTGTATCGGTTTACATGGAACATTGAGATTATAACATATAGAGTTACAAGGAACAGTGTGAATATAAGGTAACACATAAACAGATATAGTATATGAAATGTTTACAATAAACGTGATTATATAGTAGTGGATTACAAGAACAAAGAGGTAAGGAGGTCTAGCATAACTGAAAACATAATGCAAACCATTTATATTTACATAGGACATTGGTGGAATGAAGGGAAAACCAATGTGTATGAATTGCGCTAAGCTATAGTCATGTAAAAAGGCGAGGAGAAGGAGGAGAGATTATAATGGGCGAGAGGAAGAAAGAGATAGGAAAGGGAGGATGACTAAGGCTGCAAGGCATGTTTAACACATGTTTAGGGAGAGGGCAAGAGGGGCATATAGGACGACGGGGTTGGGGGGGGGGGGGGGGCAGGGAAGCAGAGAAAGGTAGGGAGGTAAGAAAATGGAGAGGCGAATATAGGAAGGAAGTCCAAAATGGGGGGGAGAGACTAACGTGGCATGAAGGGTGCTTAATCGAAGGCTTGTTTGAAGAGCCAAGTTTTTAGCTTCTTCTTAAACTTCTGACATCTTGAATACTGTGTGCAATTTTGGTCACTGCATCTCAAAAACTATATAGTTCCACTGGAGAAAGTGCAGAGAAGGGCGACCAAAATGATAAGGGACATGAAACGCTTGCCCTATGAGGTAAGGCTAAGGAAGTTAGGGCTGTTCAGTTTGGAGAAGAGACGACTGAGGTGGAATATGATAGAGGTCTACAAAATCATGAAAGGACTTGAACAAGTTAATGTAAATTGGTTATTTACTCTCACGGATAATGGAAGGACTAGGGAGCACTCCATGAAGTTAGCAGGTAGCTCATTTAAAACAAATCAAAGAAAATTATTTTTCACTCAGTGCATAGTTAAGCTCAGGAATTCATTGCCAGAGGATGTGGTTACAGCAGTTAGTGTAACTGGGTTTAGAAAAGGTTTGGATAAATTCCTAAAGGCAAAATCCATAAACTGCTATTAATTAATAAGTAATAGTAGCTTGAGATTTATTTAATGTTTGGGTACTTGCCAGGTACTTGTGACTTGGATTTGCCACTCTTGGCAACAGGATACTGGGCTTGATGAACCCTTGGTCTGACCCAGTTTGGCAATTCTTATGTTCTTAAACAGAAGAATGGAGAATTCTAATCTCTTGGGCACCCCAGCCTTAGGGAAGAAACCTACGAATCCTCCTCATTCCGCATAACCCGTGTGTTTTCCTCTTCAAAAATAACTTAAACCAACACAACACCTGACCCCCCCCCCCCCCCCGCCTCCATTCCTAACCCATATTCCCAAAGGCAGACCACAAAAGGACTTGGTCCAGAGTATCAAAAGCTGCAGAGGCATTGATTAGTATCAGTTACATTTCTCCCTCTATCCATCTGCTTCTTATTATTATCTACTAAACTTAACAGCACCATGTCAATACCATGCTCTTTGCAAAAACCTGATTGTTCTGAATGTGGTACCTCCTTCTTCAGAAAACCCAGCACCTGCTGATAGCACACCTTCTCTATCAGTTTACGCTAAAATGGGATGTTTGAACAGGCTGATAATGTTCCAACATTTTTTGGTTTCAATTCTTTTTTCAAGATTGGCCTCATCACTGTTTTTTTTTAAGAACATAGGAACATGCCATACTGGGTCAGACCAAGGATCCATCAAGCCCAGCATCCTGTTTCCAACAGTGGCCAATCCAGGCCATAAGAACCTGGCAAGTAGCCAAAAACTAAGTCTATTCCATGTTACCATTGCTAGTAATAGCAGTGGCTATTTTCTAAGTCAACTTAATTAATAGCAGGTAATGGACTTCTCCTCCAAGAACTTATCCAATCCTTTTTTAAACACAGCTATACTAACTGCACTAACCACATTCTCTGGTAACAAATTCCAGAGTTTAATTGTGCTTTGAGTAAAAAAGAACTTTCTCCGATTAGTTTTAAATGTGCCACGTGCTAACTTCATGGAGTGCCCCCTAGTCCTTCTATTATCTGAAAGAGTAAATAACCGATTCATATCTACCCGTTCTAGACCTCTCGTGATTTTAAACACCTCTATCATATCCCCCCTCAGCCGTCTCTTCTCCAAGCTGAAAAGTCCTAACCTCTTTAGTCTTTCCTCACAGGGGAGCTGTTCTATTCCCCTTATCATTTTGGTCGCCCTTCTCTGTACCTTCTCCATCGCAATTATATCTTTTTTGAGATGCGGCGACCAGAACTGTACACAGTATTCAAGGTGATGTCTAACCATAGAGCGATAGAGGCATTATGACATTTTCCGTTTTATTCACCATTCCCTTTCTAATAATTCCCAACATTCTGTTTGCTTTTTTGACTGCCGCAGCACACTGAACCGAAGATTTCAATGTGTTATCCACTATGACGCCTAGATCTCTTTCTTGGGTTGTAGCACCTAATATGGAACCTAACATTGTGTAACTATAGAATGGGTTATTTTTCCCTATATGCATCACCTATATGCATTTTTCCCTATATGATTCACCTTGCACTTATCCACTATCAATACTATAGTGATTTATTCATATTTAAAGCCAAATCCCTACTCACCTCACCATCCTATAGTTGAAGAATTTATGTTTGATTATGATCTAACAAACAAGTTGAAGCATTAATAGTTTCTAACATCTTCATAATCCCTGCTCCAGTTACTAGCTGATAGTCCATCAGTTACTCACTCATCTTCCTCGCTCTCAACTAGTACTCTCCCCCTCTGGTTGGCACTCTCTATCCCCACAACTACTAAAGAATCCACCCCAGCTTCCAAGGGGTTAATATCTGATCCTCTCCCTTCTCATTCCCTTTTTACTTTCCCTCTAGCCCCAACCCTCTGCTCATTAATAAATTTGCTATCTGACTGCCCCATCATTGAGGCCCTACACTACTAGAAACGGTTTCCATATTTGCCAGTCTGCTATACCTAGTGTCTTACTGATATAGGTCTTCTTGGCATCTCGGCATCTTTTTATATCTATTTTGTAAATATCTACATTTTGTTTCTCCTATTCTCAGTCCTCTGCTGTAACCTCGCCACTCCCCTCAATTGCTGTAAACCGCTTTACCAACTCTTAAATTTATCCAGACATATCTTAAACATTCTCAGTGGTCGCACTTTTTTCACCAGAGATCACAAAACTTGTTGCAAAAGCAGGTTTCTTCAAGCTGCGCATGTTGCATGACTTGAAACCCCTTTTATCTCCTATGGATTTTCGCTCAGTGGCCCAGGCTTTCATTATACTTCTTCTCAATTACTGTAATTCAGTATACAGTGGGCTTCCTGAATATTCTTTGCAGGCATTTCAGGTTCTTCACAATGCTGCTGCTGCTGGCCTGATTTTGGGACGTGAAATTAGAGATCATATTACTTCAGTTCTCGCTGACCTGCACTGACTTCCTATAGTATCGTGAGTCAAATACAAGACGGTGATGTTGGCCCACAAACTTCTGAGTCTTAATTTTCTTCTGTGAGCCAATGCAATACTTCACATTTATAATCCTGGCTTAGCACTGCACTCTTCTCAAAGAGGCCTGCTTGATGTTCCATCAATGCGTATGGAACACCTAGCAAAAGCTCAGGAAAGAGCATTTTCTGTAGCTGCTCCATGTTTCTAGAATTCTTTGCCTGAGAGTCTTCGCCTCACAACTTCTACCAAAATGTTTAACTTGCTGCTTATCTTCTTAAGCAGGCATTTTGAGAGGACATTTCTCCGGTTGTTCTGGCTTGCCCTCTTGGTTTGTAATTTATGAGGATTTTTGTTTTCAATTAAGTTTTTCAGCTATGTAATGTATTTGTTATGTTTTTATGTTTCTGCTTTCATTATGGATGCATATGCTCTGTGTGATGCCTAGACCCAGTCCTCTAATGGTCTTACCAGAAAAGCCAGGATGCTGGAACCAAGAGACTCTGCTCCATAAATGGGTAGAGTAATATCTCTTGCCTCGACAACAGCCATACCATCTCCAAACTCAGCTCCCTGCTGAAGGCTGGATGTATCAGGAGCTTGAGCCCCGGAGGACATGGCATCTCAGCTTTTCTTCCATCTCAGTTAAGAGAGGAGAGGACCCGATCTCCTCTGCCCGCAATACATCCCCACCCGGGGTCGACACACTCACCATCGTGGGATTCGGCGGGGGGAGTCTGAACGCTGGTCAAGGAGATGGTGGACGAATCAACGGAGAGAGCAAGTGACTCTTTTTCTCGCTCATCTCCCAGCGATTCCTCCGGTGGTCTCAGCCCCCATCGTACATGGGCATCCATCGATCCATGCTGGGGAAAACTGGAGAGGGCTGCAGCTGTAGCCCTGTCCTTGACACGTCTCTTACGGGTCGAGTGCTGCATTGCTGAAGGAGAGAGGAGCGGTAGGACGCCCAGACCAGCGTTACATCGCCATCTTAAACAGGTTCCTCCCGAAGGTAGATATTCTAGTATCAGAGAAAAATCCCTGTCTCAAGAAGAACTTCTAGTTTTTGTAGCTGGAAAATACCAAATCATGGCAAATGTTTTGTGAACACATGAACTGACTTGGTGGAATTTATTTATTTATTTATTTATGTTTTTTATATACCATCGTTCCAACAGAAGATCACAATGGTTTACATAAATTGCATTCGATTACATTGTAAAATATTGTATTAACAGGTTCTTATTTAGAGTAATGGTATCTATTGTAATACTACTGATTAATCAAAACATTCAACGTTAACAATCTAATATTGATTATTACTGCTTAGTTTGGAATAGATTTTTTTCTCTTCAATGTCTTCAATTAGTTTTATGTAACATGTTTGTTATAATCTGTAAACCGGAGTGAAGGCTACTCTGCTCTACCTCGGTATATAAAAAATGCTAAATAAATAAATAAATAAAATAAAATATTATTTGATGTGCTGAGAAGTCCTCTGTCAGTGCTCAGAGTTAATCTAAAAAATTGTTTTAATTGTTCGAATATTGTAACACAGTGAATATGGGACTTCCAGCTAATGTTCTACATCCGCTACAACTGGTGCAAAATGCACCTATGCAAAATCATATTACCCTATTATATAAATTATACTAGTTGGCAATAAAATATGAATTCAATGTAAGTTATTGACAATAATTCATAGCATTATTCACCAGGAGATGGATTGCTGGATGTGCATAGTACTGAGAATCCATAAGCCAGTTCGTTCGCTACGTTCAGAGAATAAGCGTCTACTGGAAGTTCCTTCATTCAAGGACATATACTGGAATAACACACATGACAGAGCATTTCCAATTGTAGGTGCTTTCCTTTGGAACTTTCTAGCAGACTAGGCATTATTGGATCTCATATCATCTTCAAACGGACACTTAAAACGTATCTTTTCAAACAGGCCTACAATTATGAGCAGTTTCAATTGAAACTGAAAAGAAGTTAAAAGACTTGCTGTTAGTTGTTATGAAAGCAAAGACATTTCTTTATAACCTAGGGAGGCAAGACATGCGCTTGGCTCTTGCGTTCCTCACTCCTCAATAAAGCAACACACACTTTGTGACATTACAACAGGCCGCAGTTTATTCTTCCTAACCCGAGCCCTCACAACATAACTGCTCATAACCTTATAACAATTATAAACAAGCCCCCCCCCCCTTTTACCTCCCTCCTTGGCGCCTCTACCACCGCGTCCCAGTGGTAAAGCATACAAATCCCTCCCCTTTCTTTCTTACCCCGCCTCGTCCCAGTGAGGGTAAGCCATGGCCTTGAGCTTCAGCCCCCTGCTCGCTGGCCGTCTCGTGTAGCAGCCCCCCCCCCCCAAACCATACGAGATCCCCCCCTACGCCGTTTTAACAGTGCATTATTGACAAATACAATTTGGGCTCGGGTTTCCACCACAAACAAGGATGGCCTAAATCGTCCTTGTTCCCTCACTGCGCCCTTTAGCCTCTTACAATCACCTTCTCTAATCCTTCCTGCAAGGCATTGTTGAACAGATCCATTCCCACCTCTGATAAGTGTACCCCATCTCCCCTAAACAGACCCTCATCTACATCCCATGCCGGACCCAAAATCCCCCTTGAGACAGCACCCACCTATCTGTCTGTTCACTTTCTTTACACCTTTTTTCCATAATGTCTCCTCCCTGCATTTCAGGCGAACAATTATGTCCGACCATCCCACCCTAACACTAGGCCACAGAATCATGATCCTCGCCAAGTCTTTCCTCATCCCTGCTACCAGTTCTCTACACGACCCCTTCTCTACATCATTGCCCCCCAAATGTATTAATATGATTTTTGGCACCCCTCACACACCCACCCGCTCATGCAGGAAGGATATCAACTCCGCCCATCTCATTCCTCGTTTGCTAAACCATGAAATCCTCCAATTCCACCGCTCCAGGTCCAGATGCTCCCCGTAAAGTCTTCGCATTGCCCGCTGCTGTGCCCAGTTGATAAAGGAGTGGCCCACGACCCAGCCCTGTACTCAAGAGAATCCAATTAATAACCCGTATAACCGCCCCCCCCTTTTCGTGATCCTTATTTCCTCACATAGTACATGAAGGCTTTAGACTTCCATCTCCCAATGGCTTTGATCCCAGCTTCTGACATGCCACATTCTGCTGCAGTAGTGGTTGCCCCAATACAAAAGGAATGGGAGCTATAACATCCCACCTCCCACCCAAGTCTACCCACCACCATTTTCACAACCCTTGTAAATTGAAAACTGGTTAGCAGCGCACCATCTTCGTGTACTAGGAAGGAACCCGACACTTTGGGGCGTGCCCTTGTGTATTCCTGTGTGGCCCGCACCGGGCAAACCAGTGCATTCTTGGCCGGGATTAGCGTGATGACTTGCCCTTTCCCTTTTTGATCGGTTTTTGATTTTTGCACGTAAATCGTGACCGTGCCACCCCGCACTCGGACTTGATGGACCATGAGCCCAGTCCCCACCTCATTGGCCTTGGAACTCGCCACCAACTCACTGATCCTTGTTGCCCCAAAGAAAGCCAAAGAAAAGGCCACTCTAAATAACAGCACCTCGTAACTTGACCAACACACCGATGCCAATTGCTCTGTCAGGCAAATCAAGTCTCCGTATCGGATGGGCCGCCTCTTGTCACATTCGCTTCCCCGGTCCCTCTGCCATCCCCCTAACACCCTCTTCACAATGAAGCTTAGCACCGGGTTCCCCCAACTACTTAACTTGTGGAAAAAAGAAAACCCCGCGACCTGTGTTTTGACCGAAGACACTGAATATCCATTGTCTTTTGCCCACAGTATGAATTGCACCACCAGCTCCTCCTTAACTGGCCCTCCTCCCCATCCTGCTGCCTGTAGAAAATGAGCCACCACTCGTCTTCCCACAACATAGGCCGCCCAAGTGGCTGGGGCAACCAACATCCATATCAATCTCCATTCTTCATCCACCCTAGGTTCCAAAGGTACTCTGGAAAATGCTCTGCCTTCCGCTTCGCCTGTGGCGCCAATGCTCAGAAAACCTTCCATTTAAAACGAGAGAGTGCATCAGCTATCACATTATGAATTCCCAGGACATGCTTAGCTCTAATGCTAACATTCCTTTGTAAGCACATAGCTATCAACTCTCGTAATAGTGCCGAAACCTTCAAGCATTTTGCGGACAATCGGTTAATCACTTGCACTACCCCCAGATTGTAGCACCAGAATACCACAAGCTGGTTGCTTAGCTTTCCCCCCCAAATCGTTACTGCTACCACCATGGGGAATAACTCCAAAAAGGTAATATTTTTGTTAAGGCCTTCGAACACCCAATCCTCTGGCCAGGGCTCCGCGCACCATTGTCCCTGAAAATAAATTCCGAAGCCGGTGGACCCCGCTGTGTCGGAGAATAGCTCAATATCCTGGTTTTTGCGGATGACACTAAGATCTGCAACAGAGTTGACACGCCGGAAGGAGTGGAGAGAATGAGACAGGATTTAAGGAAGCTGAAAGAGTGGTCGAAGATATGGCAGCTGAGATTCAATGCCAAGAAGTGCAGAGTCATGCATATGGGGAGTGGAAATCGAACTGTATTCGATGGGGGGTGAAGGGCTGATGTGCACGGAGCAGGAGAGAGACCTTGGGGTGATAGTGTCTAACGATCTGAAGTCGGCGAAACAATGTGACATACAGGGGTAAACTGGTCCTGCTGCATCTGTAGGAAAACACACACAGCCCGCAAAACTGCCCCTATACCTGTAATCCGGGTCGACCACGCGCACCCCAACCTCTACCACTTGCAGCAGATACCCCCCGTCCTGGGTTTCCCCACCTTCACCCTCGCCATCCCACCAGCCAGAGCTCGGAGCTCTGGCCCTGGCAACGCTCCCGTACCCATCCCCATGCCACGTAGGCCAACCACCGAAACTTCCCCATCAGCAGGAACCCCTGCCCGCCACTGGGAAGGGAGGGTTCCCTCTGGGCTGCTTACCTGGACGACCTCCACAATCCTCTGACGGTAGGGGATGGAAACCACTGCACCCCCTTCTGGGACGCCCGGCTGTGCACACAGCAATGTGTCCTTCTGCGCCGCCCCTCGCGCAGTCCTTTGCTTATCGCCCCGGATGCCCGCGGCTTGCTTTTTTGAGAAGCGCTGCGGCTTCCTGCACTACCGTGCATGGCTGACCTGCGAGGGGGACCGTCTGCCAGCATACAAACCCGGGCCTGCCCTTCCCCCGCGGCTATTCCCCGACCCCTGCTGCTTCTCTTGGTAACTGGGGCGTTACCTTTGTTTCGCCCGCGATTGGTGGTTCTAGCAGCAAAGGCCTCTACCTCACGGGGGGGGGGGGGGGGGGCATGAGGCCGGAAGGAGGTAGGGGGGGTGGGCAGAGGGTGATCTAAGAAATAACCGCCCGAAGCATCGAGGGAAAAGGGGGGGGGGGGAATTATCCGCAGGCCACGGAAGGGGAGGGGGGGAGCCCACCTTAGGGCCACTCTCACCAGAGCTCGACAGGGGGGGGAAATGGGGCCATGCCAGACTTGCCTTGCCGCCTGTAGGAGCATCAGCTGTAGGAGTCAGGGCACTGCCCTGCGAACCAGGTCGACGACCTCCAACGAAGGGGGGGGGGGGCTGGGAGGCCCGGGGTCGGACGGGGCCCCACGCTCTCGGCCTCGCTTCTGCATGCTCGGCAGAGCAAGGAGCTGCTCAGGCTGCCTCTTTTATTTTTATTTTATTTAACACGATCTGCTAACTATATATTTATATATCTAACTGCCAAGCCCGCCGTGATTACCGTTTGTTTTTTTTTTGTTTTTTTTATACACCCGCGATCCGCGCGCACAGCTAGCCGGGTCCGTGTGGCGGGAAAGCCGCCACGTCACCGGCACGCGGCGTCGCATGGCCGTTTGGCGCCCGACCCGCCGTCGCGTGCGCTCCCAAGGTTACCTTCGCCGCCGATCATAAAGTTTTCTTCCTACAGTTAATGTGCTATCACGCCAATTGTATTTATATTGTTCTGTGGTATTGTGTTTTTAATTATTATGAATGTTATTGTTTTTAATGGGATCTGCCCTTGAACGCTATTTGGCCTGTTAAAAAGGAGAATGCAAGTTTTAACAAAATTCAGATTCATTCCAAATAAATTAGTCTAACATGATAAATGACGACAGGAGATCCACAAGGTGCATCTGGTCTGCAAACCAAATGTCCAGTTTAGAAAGAAACATTTGAGAGCTCTATTACAGGAGCCTATTTCTTTAATTACATTGCCTCTCCCAAAATTGAAGTCTTTTCTTGAAAGTAAGGAGAATCTTGAAGAAAAAAAATTTACTTTTAAGTTAAAGGTCACTTCCTTCCTTAAAAGCAGAGAAAAAGTGTTCCTTAGTTAACTCCTCCTCCCTTCCTATACAAGTGAGGATTATAGGTTTGTTGATAGTTAAGGTATGGAAATACATTTTATTTTGAGATAATAATTATTAAATAGCTCACTGAAATCCTCCGTGGAAGAGTATCATTTATCTTTGGAATTGATGGGATCAGTGTGAATTGATACTTCAAAAAAGCTGTCATGTTTCATGGCTATAATGCATTCTGTCAGGGGAGGGATGGGAAAAATTATAGGTATTTTCTGGGCTAATGCCATCTTTCAGGGTCAATGCCAAATCAAAAAGTCTCTTTCCTTACTCCCAGAATACTCATTTCCCTTGGGAAATATAGCAACCAGTGAAATAAGAAAACACATTATTAGCCAAGGTTTAGCAGTATAGCATGTTACAGAAAATAAGCATATTATAGTTACCATTTTAAGTTTTCCAGGGTAGGTGTGCCAGAGTGAATTAAATCCAGATCTGTAGCCTATTGACTCCTATCTTTCTGCTCTCAGACTTGCCCTGGATAAGAAGATTTGTTTTTAAATTGGACAAGTCAAAATCCTTTGGCTAGGATTTAAAATGTTATTTTATTTATTTATCAATTTTTCTATACCGTCGTTCAGACATGCCATCACAACGGTTTACAATTTTTAAAAGAGATACATACTTTTTTAGAAATACATATGATAAGTGTCATCTCTTTTTAGACTTTTGCTAATTATTTTGTGAACCTCATTAATGTTATGGCACAGAAAAGCATGCAGCACATATACCATTCCAGCTCATGGGAGTTTTTTCCCCCTAGTCATGGCTCCTCCAGTGCTAATGCTATAGCCCAGTATATATATAGATAGAGTAATTCTACCTGGCTAATAAGTTAGCTAGAATTTAGCAGGATAAAGCTTAGATTCACTAAGCCGCAATTTTTAATCACTGGAGGGGCCCAATATCACAAGGCGGCAGTCCCCCCTCCCTGACAGTGGCCTTATTGCCGTGTTCTTTTGACTCGTGGAAAAAGTCCGCAGGACAAAAGAATGGCCATGGGGCAGCAATGACTTTTAAAGGGCCATGTGGCCTAACATAAAATCCTCCCCAAATGTTTAAGAAAAGCCACTGGGGATCTTATTAGACCCCTCCCCAACCATGTGACTGCATTTGAGGGGTCTAGTAAGATCCCCAGTGGCTTTTTTACAACTTTTTTTGGGGGGGGCAGGATTTCATGTTGGGCCGCATGGCCCTTTAAAACAGAGCTTCTCAACCACTGTGCCTACTTTAACAAAAATATTATACGGCACACCAGCCTCCGTGGAGCAGGCAGTGCAGACATAGAAAGAACTCATGGCCAAAATAAGAGCTAGGGAAGCATTGAAAGCACCACTAGCATCTCTTCCAATTTTTAAAACAAAGAAGAGAGGGGTTGAAGACACACATGAACATACCATGATGCAACAACTCCTGCAGAAGAAGGGAAAAGTTGGTGTAGTGTGGGTAGTTGGCTTAGGGCCTGTTTCCTTAGGCTTTTCTCCCATTCTGTGTCTAGAGGAAAAATGATTACCTTAGCTGCCACATGTGGCTGCAAAGCTCCTTCACTGCCACTGCTGCTCGCAACTCTCAAACGGGCCACTTGCGCTCGGCCGTGCGCACTGTTTAACCCGAGTTTGGCCGCATGTTTTCGATGGGCGTCTATTACCCATTATACTGTAAGGGGTTTAGCGCCTTGAAAATGCATGGCCAATCCCCCTGAAAACTAATAGCGCTCATCACATGCAAATGCATGTTGATGAGACTATTAGTCAGTCACCCAAGATACAGAAAGTAAAATGTACGGCCTTCATCCTATCCTGGATCTCAGAAACCTCAACAAGCATCTGAAAAAGGAAAGGCTCTAGATGAACTTCTTAAATATCCTCTCTCAGTTGGAGATCGACTAGCTGTCTACCCTAAGGATGCATACACAAACACTGCAATTCACAAAAATTACCATAGAGCGTTATCTTCATCAATACTGAGTTCTTCCTTTCAGTCTCCCAGTAATCGCTGCTTATGTAAGGCTGCACAATGTATTTGCTTTTCCCTACCTAGATTATATTACGTATGATATTAGGCTGAACCCTTCTACAAGCTTGTTGGGTGGAATTACAGTTTTAAGAGGTCCTCAATTTGGTCCTTAATTTGGGATTTCGTGGATCTCTAATTAGGCCAACTAGATGAGCGTCCCAGGGGAAACAGTTTTTACGTTAGGCTAAGAATGCTGTTTCCACATGCTACTGTTTTATCTTATGATGTTGCAGACATGCTGTCTGGAATCTAGGGCACTTTTAGATTTGCACCGGAATCCTAGCTAGAATGAAACTGCAAAGCTTCCTGTTTTTGAGGGATGAAAAACATATTTTTAAGTTGAGATGAAAAAAAAACATCACATCCTTCTACAAAATGGAGGCATAAGGCATAACCTTGAGGCCTAAGATGGATGATAAGGGATACATGGCCTTAAGATCTAAGATGCTTGGTAGTGAGATGTGCTATGCATTATGATGTAAATAGATGATTGAGTTGGGAATGGTAGACCAGACCCATGATTGGTTAGGAGTAGAACATTAGTATATGATGAAAGGAAGTACATAAGGATATTGCATCTTGTTGATTGGTTTTGATATGTATTCAATGAAACGTATAATGTATATAATAGATTGTAAGAGCTTGGAGATTCAGAACAGCTTAAGGGCATAACTGGGAACTTTTGATTTCCAGTCACCCTGAGGCTACCGTGAATTGGGGGGGGGGGGGGGAGGAGAGGGAGGGCAGGAGCGAGGGACCGGATGTGCACAAACTTACTCTCATACACACACATTAATACTCATATGTTTATGATCACTTTCCATACACACACACTCATTCTTACATGCTCTCATTCCTCATTCTCTGACTCGTTCTCATGTGCTCACTTACAGCTTTACTCCTCTCATTTTCCCACATACACACCCTTCACACATGCTTGCTCGCTCACTTCCACACACACATGCCAACTCACCCTCATACCCATGTTCATTCACACTTTGACTTCTCTTCTTCCTACACAACACACATACTGTCACAGACATGTTCTTTCCCCTTCCCTTAATATACTCCCTCCCCCATGCACACACCCATTCACATATATACACACACACACATGCCCCCTCACATATATATACAAGCACACTTGCACAAATACCCCCCTTCGCTGACTACCTCTCCCCACCCCAAACTCACCAGTAGCGGCAACCTCCTCCTGGGGTTGATAGGAAGACTCCTTCTTCCAGCCAATAGCAGCAGCATCTTCTACTGCTGCTTCTGCTATTGGCCTCCTCCCTTCTCCCAGGATGTTACGACTGTTGCTGCCTGACGTCTCCACTCCACCCTCCTTACCTCTCTGGCGACTCCTCCCGCGGTTGACGGATGTTTGGCTGCCGTGGCGTCTGCCTGCCATCCTCTCCGGTGTCCCCGGTCCGGCTTGGGCGCTGCCTCCCGCCATGCTGTCCAGCTGCCTTAGGGTGCGTGCGCCGCGCGGCCCTGCTTCAAATACTTTCTTTGGCGCGAACCTCAGGGACGTCCCCCTGTGATGATGTCATGCATCCAGGATACAAATAGCCTACGCTACTGCTTGCTAATCGAGTTAGCAAGGGTAATGGTAAAGGGATTCATTACGGATGGGATTTGTCTCCGTACCTAGCTACTCTACCTCTCCATTATTGGATTTACTCTATCGGGGTACCTGCTCCTCTGGGGCCTCTCTCTTCTCTTTCAGGTCGCTGTCTGGAACCGGTACTTGCTCCTCAAGGGCCCATGTTCCTGGACTCGCTGCCTGAACACTACTTCTGCCTGGAAGATACCGCTGCCTACACCATCAGTGAGTTACCATCTACTTCTCTGAAAGCTGTTCCCTGGAACTAGGTACTCGCTCCTCGAGGGCCTGCCTCTATTCCAGCTCCTGTGATTCCTACCGAGAAAAACCGCTGTGTGAGTACTCAACCAACGAGGCTCTATTCCAGAACCCTGCATATACTTCATTGTACTCACTATCTCAGTTTCTCTTCACTACAGCACAGCCATTGAGGGATCTCTGTTCCAGAGCCCTGAGGGACTACAAGCCCAGCTGGGCTCCATCTCTGCTCACTACTGCCACCTCTGGTGGCTCCTCAATACTGTTAATAAAAGATCTATCTGTGTTGTGTGTCCTAAAGCTGAGCCTGACCTGTGGTCCCTCACGGGACTTCCCCCTGTGGGCGTGGTCAGCAGCCACAGTGTCCAAGGGTCCACCCAAAACCTTACAAACAATAACACAGGACAAGCAGGATGGTAGTCCTCACATATGGGTGACATCATCGGATGGAGCCCTGTCACGGAACACTTTTGCCAAAGTTTCTAGAACTTTGACTGGCACAGTGAGCATGCCCAGCATGCCACTAACCCTGCAGCCAGCAGGGGTCCACCTTCAGTCTCTTTTTTTTCCGTGCAGCAGTTGCCTCACAGTTTAGGAGCCAGGTGAAAAATTTCTCACAACTTTCCTCACAGAACTATTTGAACTTTATCTTCTCAAAAAAATCCCCCACGGGAGTCCCCGTCGCGCTCCGTTCCCTCCGACGCTCGGTAAGTGTTTTTTCTGGTACTTGTGGTCAGTTCCCGGCAGCTTACCGCTTCGGTGCTCGTCGGTCACCGACCGCGAGCCCACAAACTTTTAACATGGCGACCAGGTTTAGGAAATGCCCCGAGTGTCCGAGGACCATGTCCATAATGGACCCGCATGAAGTCTGTGTTTTGTACTTAGGCCCCTCGCAAGACTTTTGTCGATGCCCTAGTTGTGCACAAATGACTCCCAAAGGCCATCACGCTCGCCTGGACAAAATGGAGCAGTTGTTTGCTTCAAAACATATTGCTCCATCGACGCCAGTTCAAGCGCCATTGACCATAGAGTGTCCGTCGACCTCGGAGACAATTCGCCAGGAGCACCATGGACAGAGTAACCGTCCGTCATTGATTCCATCGAGGACATCGGTGTCATCGTCCTTGGGGCTGGGGAAAGACCAGACCGAGCACCGAGGGAAACATCGACACCTGCACCAATGGGCATTCCCGACCAGTGCTGGCACCGATACTGCAGCGGCATCAACTTCCATCGAGCCGCCTGCAAAAAGGGCCCGGTGAGAGGAGCCCCATACTCCTCTGGACCTGGGACCCCTAGGTGTTTCCTATCGGTGCCGGGCACCGAGCCTCCACGGGCCCCCATGGAGGCTCCGGTGATGCCTAGCCTGCCTCCTACCCCGATCGCCGTGCCACCCATGCCGACTTCCTGGGAGGAATTGGACCGCATGGTCCAAGAGGCAGTGCTAAAAGCCTTACGAGGCTACCAGTTGCCGCCGGCACCAGCCCCCATACCGGCCCGAGAACTGGCTTCCTCGATGATGGCACCGCTCCTCGAGCTCCTCGATACGCTCATCGGTGCCTTATCGACTCCTCTGCCACCGGACATGCTGGCATTGAGTCATCCATCGAGGCTTCCGCAGGTCCCGATTCCAGTACCGGGTTCCTTGGAGGAATAAGGATTGATTCCCGGCCACATCCCTCCACGGGAACCCATACCAGGGCCATCGGAGCTACCCAAGCGCACATCATCTGCCCCGATGCCATCGATGCTGGCACCAAATTCCATCAATACTTTCCCGCCCTCTCGGCTTTGGCATGCTTCCTCTGGCGGGAGCTCCACCGGGAGAAGGAGAAAGTCCCTATAATCCATAGGACGCTGCATCCTCAGATGATTCATCACGGACATCTGAGGACTTGCTCTCAGAGCCTTCACCGCCGGAAGAAAGGTGAAGATCTCCTCCAGAAGACCTCTCCTTTGCCAGTATTGTCAAGGAGATGTCTGAGACTATACCTTTTACACTGGTCATGGAGGAAGATGCTCGCCATAAAATGTTGGAGGTCTTACAATTTGTAGATGCTCTAAAAGAAATAATGCCAATACCAGTACATGAAGTTCTTTTGGGCCTCATGCACTGCCTGTAGGAACATCCAGGTACAGTACTCCCAGTCAATAAAAAGACTGATGCTACCTACCTGGTTCAACAAGCCCCAGGTTTTCAAAAGAGTCAGCTGCCCCACCACTCTGTAGTTGTGGAATCAGCTCAGAAAAATGCGAAACGATCGGGTCCACATTCCTCTGCTCCTCCTGGTAAGGAACAGAAAGCATTGGATGCGTTGGGATGAAGAATTTTCCAAGGGTCCATGTTGATGTCGCGAATTGCAGCATATCAACTATACATGACTCAATATAATAGAAATCTCTGGAAATAAGTCCAGGAGATTGAGGAGACATTACCACAGCAACAACAAGAAGCCTTGTCCTCCATCCTACAAAAAGGAATGGAAGCAAGTAAACATGAAGTCAGAGTTGCTTACGATTCTTTTGAAACAGCATCCAGAGTCTCGGCAGTGGGAATCAGTGCTAGATGCAGGGCCTGGCTTAAGGCCTCAGACCTACGCCCGGAAGTGCAGGACAAACTGGCAGATCTACCCTGTACCGGAGACAAACTGTTCGGGGATAAAATCCAGGACGCAGTGGCCCACTTAAAGGACCATCATGAGACTCTGTGCCAGTTGTCAAATGTCTCCCCAGATGTTCCCTCCATAGCCTGCAGGGCCACGCATAGAGAACACAAGAAACAATTCTACAGACCACACAGATATTACCCTCCTGCGTCCCGTGCATGACCGGCTCGGGCACCTCAGAGGGGACATGCGCGCCAAACTAGAACATCTAGACCACAGCCAGCTCCACAAGCTGGCCCCACATCTGGATTTTGACTCTTCTCCAGAGAGCAGCAGCCATATTCCAGTGGGGGGCCACCTGTGCCACTTTGCAACAAATTGTTATCCAATCACAATGGACCAGTGGGTACTGTCCATCGTAACCCACGGTTACCATCTACATTTTTCAAAAACACCCCCGGCCTTCCCACCCATTCCATCCTGGAGCTAGGACGACAACACAGGGAAACTCGAGTCAGAGCTCTCAACCCTTCTTTCGGTCAGAGCCGTGGAACCGGTTCCACTGAATCAGCAGGGAAAAGGGTGCTACTCCAGATATTTCCTAATTCCAAAAAAGACCGGCAGCCTCTGGCCTATTCTGGACCTCCGTGCCTTGAACATAAGAAATTGCCATGCTGGGTCAGACCAAGGGTCCATCAAGCCCAGCATCCTGTTTCCAACAGAGGCCAAAACCAGGCCACAAGAACCTGGCAATTACCCAAACACTAAGAAGATCCCATGCTACTGATGCAATTAATAGCAGTGGCTATTCCCTAAGTAAAATTGATTAATAGCCATTAATGGACTTCTCCTCCAAGAACTTATCCAAACCTTTTTTGAACCCAGCTACACTAAGGGGTAGATTTTCAGACGAGCGCGAACAGCCTACTTTTGTTTGCGCTCCAGGCGCAAACAAAAGTACGCTGGATTTTAGTAGATACGTGCGTAGTCACGCGTATCGGCTAAAATCCTGGATCGGCGCGCGCAAGGCTATCGATTTCGTATAGCCTGCGCGCGCCGAGCCACGCAGCCTACCCCCGTTCCCTCCTAGGCCGCTCCGAAATCGGAGCGGCCTAGAAGGGAACTTTCCTTTGCCCTCCCCTCACCTTCCCCTCCCTTCCCCTACCTAACCCACCCGCCCGGCCCTGCCTAAACCCCCATCCTACCTTTGTCGGGGGATTTACGCCTCCCAGAGGGAGGCGTAAATCCCCGCGCGCCAGCGGGCCTCCTGCGCGCCGGGCCGCGACCTGGGGGCGGGTACGGAGGGCGCGGCCACGCCCCCGGGCCGTAGCCACGCCCCCGTACCCGCCCCCAAAACGCTGCCGACACGCCCCCGAAACGCCGCGACGACCGGGCCCGCCCCCCGACACGCCCCCGACACGCCCCCCTCCGAGAACCCCGGGACTTACTCGAGTCCCGGGGCTCTGCGCGCGCCGGGAGGCCTATGTAAAATAGGCTTCCCGGCGCGCAGGGCCCTGCTCGCGTAAATCCGCCCGGTTTTGGGCGGATTTACGCGAGCAGGGCTCTGAAAATCCGCCCCTAACTGCACTAACCACATCCTCTGGCAACAAATTCCAGAGCTTTATTGTGCGTTGAGTGAAAAAGAATTTTCTCAGATTAGTCTTAAATGTGCTACTTGCTAACTTCATGGAATGCCCCCTAGTCCTTCTATTATTCGAAAGTGAAAATAACCGAGTCACATCTACTTGTTCAAGACCTCTCATTATCTTAAAGACCTCTATCATATCCCCCCTCCGCCGTCTCTTCTCCAAGCTGAACAGCCCTAACCTCTTCAGCCTTTCCTCATAGGGAAGCTGGTCCATCCCCTTTATCATTTTGGTTGCCCTTCTCTGTACCTTCTCCATCGCAACTATATCTTTTTTGAGATGCGGTGACCAGAATTGTACACAGTATTCAAGGTGTGGTCTCACCATGGAGCGATATAGAGGCATTATGACATTTTCCGTTCTATTAATCATTCCCTTCCTAATAATTCCTAACATTCTATTTGCTTTTTTGACTGCTGCAGCACACTGAGCTGACGATTTTAAAGTATTATCCACTATGATGCCTAGATCTTTTTCCTGGGTGGTAGCTCCTAATATGGAACCTAACATCGTGTAACCACAGCAATGGTTATTTTTCCCTATATGCAACACCTTGCACTTGTCCACATTAAATTTCATCTGCCATTTGGATGCCCAATCTTCAAGTCTTGCAAGGTCCTCCTGTAATGTATCACAGTCTGCTTGTGATTTAACTACTCTGAATAATTTTGTATCATCCGCAAATTTGATAACGTCACTCGTCGTATTCCTTTCCAGATCATTTATATATATATTGAAAAGCACCGGTGCAAGTACAAATCCCTGAGGCACTCCACTGTATACCCTTTTCCACTGAGAAAATTGACCATTTAATCCTACTCTCTGTTTCCTGTCTTTTAACCAGCTTGTAATCCACGAAAGGACATCGCCTCCTATCCCATGACTTTTTAGTTTTCGTAGAAGCCTCTCATGAGGGACTTTGTCAAACGCCTTCTGAAAATCCAAATACACTACATCTACTGTTTCACCTTTATCCACATGTTTATTAACCCCTTCAAAAAAATGAAGCAGATTTGTTAGGCAAGACTTCTCTTGGGTAAATCCATGTTGACTATGTTCCATTAAATCATGTCTTTCTATATGCTCTATGATTTTGATCTTGAGAATAGTTTCCACTATTTTTCCCGGCACTGAAATCAGGCTCACTGGTCTATAGTTACCCGGATCGCCCCTGGAACCTTTTTTAAATATTGTGGTTACATTGGCCACCCTCCAGTCTTCAGGTACAAAGGATGATTTTAATGATAGGTTACAAATTTTAACTAATAGATCAGAAATTTCATTTTTTAGTTCCTTCAGAACCCTAGGATGCATACCATCCGGTCCAGATGATCTGCTACTCTTTAGTTTGTCAATCTGCCCTACTACATCTTCCAGGTTCACAGTGATTTCGTTCAGTTCGTCTGACTCATCACCCCTGAAAACCATCTCTGGAACTGGTATCTCCCCAACATCGTCATTAGTAAACACGGTGGCAAATAATTAATTTAGTCTTTCTGCAATGGCCTTAACTTCCCTAAGAGCCCCTTTAACCCCTCTGTCATCTAATGGTCCAACCGACTCCCTCTCAGGTTTCTTGCTTTGGATATATTTTTAAAAGGTTTTATTATGAGTTTTTGCCTCTATGGCCAACTTCATTTCAAATTCTCTCTTCACCTGTCTTATCAATGTTTTACACTTAGCTTGACAATGCTTATGTTTTATCCTATTTTCTTCAGATGGATCCTTCTTCCAATTTTTGAAGGATGTTTTTTTTGGCTAAAATAGCCTCTTTCACCTCACCTTTTAACCATGACGGTAATCGTTTTGCCTTCCTTCCACCTTTCTTAATGCGTGGAATACATATGGACTGTGCCTCTAGGATTGTATTTTTAAACTATGTCCATGCCTGTTGAACACTTTTAATCTTTGCAGCTGCACCTTTCAGTTTTTTTCTAACTATTTTCCTCATTTTATCAAAGTTTCCCTTTTTAAAATTTAGTGTTAGAGCTGCAGATTTACTTATTGTCCCCCTTCCAGTTATTAGTTTAAATGTGATCGTGTTATGATCACTGCTGCCAAGTGGCCCCACTACCGTTACTTCTCTCACCAAATCTTGCTTTCCACTAAGAATTAAATCTAAAATAGCTCCCTCTCTTGTTGGTTCCTGAACCAATTGCTCCATGAAGCAATCATTTATTACATTCAGGAACTTTATCTCTCTAGCAAGTCCTGATGTTACGTTTACCCAGTCAATATTGGGGCAATTGAAATCTCCCATTATTATTGCACTGCCAAATTGGTTTGCTTCCCTGATTTCTCTTAGCATTTCATCATCTGTCTGACCATTTTGTCCAGGTGGACAGTAGTATACTCCTATCACTATACTCTTACCCAACACACATGGGATTTCTACCCATTTAGATTCTACTGAGCATTTAGCATGTTGCAATATTGCCCCTCATTTTAATTAATCCCACCCAAACCCCTCCCCAATCCCACCCCTTCTAAAAATTTGCATTCGTGTCATGCGATAATACGATGGTGTTAACGCATGTGTTATCGCATTATCGCGTGCGTTAATGCCATAATGCATTTTGATGAATGACCCTAATAGTCTGAACAGAAGGACTGGATGATCAGCAAAGAAAACTGTAGACAGGAGATAAGTGCATACACATCTTCAAATCTATGTGGTTAGAATTAACAAAACATTCATAAAGCTAGAAAGAAACACAGAATTAAAAAAAACATTTATAGAGCTAAAGATCCTTAAAAAAAGTGCAAGAACTCCAAATTTAAAGTGATAAACACATTAAAAAGTTTCAACGAGATCTACAAAGGTACTTACTCAAAAGTTAAAGTTGAATTCCTGAATATCTGGAACCTGTAAAATATAAGGAAGCACAAAAACAATTATTATTATAATTATTATTATTAAACAAATACTTCAGTTCAGTATTCAGTAAAGAAATCCTTGGAGAAAGACATTGCTGGATAATAAGACCGTAGGGGGGGATGGAGTAGACAAAACTCCATTTACAGAAAAGAATGTTTCGGAGGAGCGAGGGAAAACTGAAAGTGGACAAGGCCATGGGGCGGGATGAGGTTCATTCCAGGATACCGAGGGAGCTGAGAGATGCGCTGGTGGGTCTTCTGAAGGATCTGTTCAATAGATCCCTGGAAATGGGAGTGGTGCCGAGTGATTGGAGAAGAGCGGTAGGGATCCTGCTTCATAATGATAGCAGCAGAGAGGTGACTGTAAACTACAAGTCAGTTAGCCTCACCTTGGTGGTGGGAAAATTAATGGAGACTCTGCTGAAGGAAAGGATAGTGAGCTATCTACAATAAGGTGGGTTGCTGGACCCAAAGCAATGTGGTTTCACCAGAGGAAGGTCCTGTCAAACAAATCTGATTGATTTTTTTGATTGGGTGACTAGATAATTAGATCAAGGAAGAGCCCTCGAAGTAATTTACTTGGATTTCAGCAAAGCTTTTGATACGGTCCCACATAGGAGGCTCACGAATAAAATGAGAAGCCTGAGAGCAGTTGACATATTGGTGGAATGAATTACAAATTGGTTGACTGACTGGAGACAGTAGCCCGGATTTTCAAAGGCACACGCATTTAAAAACCAGGCTTTACGCACATGGCTGGGCCTTGCGCGCCCTGGGGCAGATTTTAAAAGCCCTACGTGCGTAAATCCAGCTGGATTTATGCGCATAGGGGGGTTACGAATGCTGGGCCTATTTTCAAAAGGCCCAGCGGAGCGCGTAAACCTCCTGGACGCATGTAAGTCCCGGGGCTTGAAAAAATGGGCGGTCTGGGGGCGGGGAGGTCTGGGGGAGGGGAGGGGCGGGGCCAGAGGCCCTCTGCAAGGCCGCTGGGCCGGGAGATCGCGTGCTGGCAGTCGGCCGGCACGCATAACTTGTCAGATAAAGGTACAGGGTTTTTTAAATTTCGGGCTGGGAGCGGGACAGGTAGGGGAAGGTGGGGGGGAACGGGGAAAGCCAGCTGGTCTCCCCGAGGGCTCGGCACGCGCAAGGTACACTAGTGTGCACCCCCTTGCGCGCGCCAACCCCTGATTTTATAACATGCGCGCAGCTGTGCGTGGCATGTTATAAAATTGGGCGCACATTTTAAAATCTGCCCCACTCTGCGCATTTTTAAAATGGGCCTGGCCACCTGCGTAAACCCCGGGTTTTTATGCACAAAAGTGCCGAGCCTCTCCAAAGGGGCAGGCCGGGGGGTGGGGTCTGGTGGGGTAGGGCGGGGCAGGGGGCGTTCTGGGACAGCGTCATTCTATGCTGTCCTGGGGAAACAAAATAAAAGTAAATAGTTAGGGGTCAGTGAGGAGAGGGGAAGAAGGAGGGATAGTTAGGGGGCTAGGGAAGTTCCTTTCCAGTCCGCTCCTTAATTGGAGCGGACTGGGTGGGAACTGGGGGAGGCCAGGTTGCGTCACCGTTTGTATTTAGGGAAAATCCCCCCCCCCCCCGTGTGCACCACCCGCACATGCGCGGCCATCAGATTTTATAACGTGTGTGCCGGCACACGCATGTTATAAAATCAATGTGTCCATGTGCGCGTGCCAGGAGCCACACGCACATGGACGGCCGTGCGCTATTTTTAAAATCAACCCCGGTGTGTAATAGAAATTGGAATTTACTCTGCAGAGAGAACAGTTTTAAAGGATTAGTTTAGGGACTGATTCTGTTTGATATCTTCGTGAGTGACACTGCAGACAGGATAGAAGGAAAAGTTTGTCTTTTTACAGATGATACTAAGGTCTGCAATAGTTTGAACATGTCTGAAGGAGTAGAGAGAATGAAACGTGATTAAGAAAGCTAGGTCAAAATTTTGGCAGCTGAGATTAAATACAAACAACCACGAAATAGGGAATTAAAGCCTCATAGCTTACTCAAATGTCCAGTACTCCAAAACAGGTTCTGGCCAACCTCTTGGCTACAACCCCTTATAGATCTGGGTACTGTATTGATGTATAAGCATTTTGCTGTAAACTTATAGCCTAAGGAAATATATATTTTTTTAATTTTATATGCAAGTAAAATGTCTTTTTAATGAGCTCTTGCTGAGTCAAGACTTTGAAAACATTCAATACTCTCCAGTGCATTTACCCAGTTAATATTGAGGTAATTGAAATCTCCCAAATCTCCCAATCTGCCAAATTGGTTAGCTTCCCTGATTTCTCTAAGCATTTCATCATCTGTCTGACCATTTTGTCCAGGTGGATGGTAGTATACTCCTATCACTATACTCTTATCCAGCACACATGGGATTTCTACCCATATACCGTGTTTCCCCGATAGTAAGACACCCCTGATAGTAAGACGTAGTGGGAATTTTAGGGGGGTCGGCTAATGTAAGACATCCCCCGAAAGTAAGACGTAGTGTTCAAAAAAAAATTATTTTTAAATACCTGTCGGAGGGCCACGTGGGTCCAGGCGGCTGGCGGCGGGAGCCGGGTGGTCGCGTGTTAAATCTAGGCCGCGGGCGGGTGGACGCTTGTTCCGGGGGGGGCGGGTGGACGCGCGTTAGTTCGAGACGGCCGGCGGGCGGCGGGTGGTCGCGTGTTAAATCTAGGCCGGGTCGCACAGGCGCGCATTCATTCACTGCCGGTGGGGGCAGCCCCGGCAGCCCCCACCGGCAGTGAATGAATGCGCGCACAGGCCCACAGCGCCTGTGCGACCCCTGCGATTCGGCGCTGGGGGCTGCCGGTGGGGGCTGCTTTCGGCGCTCAAGGCAGTCACATGCCGTGACGTCACAGCATGTGACTGCCTTGAGCGCCGAAAGCAGCCCCCACCGGCAGCCCCCAGCGCCGAATCGCAGGGGTCGCACAGGCGCTGTGGGCCTGTGCGCGCATTCATTCACTGCCGGTGGGGGCTGCCGGGGCTGCCCCCACCGGCAGTGAATGAATGCGCGCCTGTGCGACCCGGCCTAGATTTAACACGCGACCACCCGCCGCCCTTCTCGAACTAACGCGTGTCCCCCCGCCGCCTGGAACAAGCGCCCACCCGCCCGCGGCCTAGATTTAACACGCGACCACCCGGCTCCCGCCGCCAGCCGCCTGGACCCACGCGGCCCTCCGACAGGTATTTAAAACATTTTATTTTTTTTTGAACACTACGTCTTACTTTCGGGGGATGTCTTACAGGTTTTTTCCAATATAAGACATACCCTGAAAGTAAGACATAGTGGGACTTTTTGGGGTAAAAAGAAAGTAAGACGCTGTCTTACTTTCGGGGAAACACGGTAGATTCTACTGAGCATTTAGTAGAATCTATATGACTCGCTTTATACTCATTTCTCCAGCATGGCCCAGACAAGTGTGGTTCTCATACCTCATCCAGTTGTTCATCAGCCCTCAAATCCCTCTGAGGTCTGATCTGATGTTAATAACTCAAGAAGAGGGTCAGCTCTACCCGCCGAACCTTTCCTTGCTCTTCTTGACAGCATGGATTTTGAACTCTCACTGATCACTTCACTATCACTACCTAAGGATATTTTGGTTTCTGACAGGAAACCTTGAACCAAAAGAGTTTATAACTTCAAATGGAAATCCTATTCATCCTGGGTTCAAGAGAGCTCACTGGACCTATTTGCTTGTGAACCACAGGATTTGCTTCAGTACTTGTTCTCCCTCTCCTTTTCAGATCTCAGTACGTCATCAGTAGGGCATCTCAGTGCCATGGCGACTTTCCAAGTGGATGGAAACCCAATATCCATTCATCCTTTAGTGTCAAAGTTCATGAAAGTATTATGGCATATGAGACACTGGTAGCCAAGCTCCCAATGCCCATGGATTCTCAATGTGGTATTGGTACAATGTGCAAAGCCTCCTTATGAACCGTTGAAGTCTGCTTCCTCACTTGAAATGTTTTATTCCTAGTTGCAATTATATTGGTTAGAAGAGACAGTGACCTTCAGACATTGGCATATTACTCACCATATATGCGGTTTTTCCACAATAGGGTAGGGCTCCGCACTCACTCCAAGTTTCTGCCAAAAGTGGTTTTAGCTCTTCAATATAAATCAAGCCATTATGTTACCCACATTCTTTCCAAGGCCGCATGCACACAGAGATAAGGCCCTACATTCATTGGACTACGAAAGGGCCTTAACTTATTATCAAAAAAGAACTCAATCACATTGTCAGGTCTCACAATGTTTTGTCTCTTATGATCCTAACTGATTGGGTATTGCAGTTGTTTCGTTGGCTAGCAGACAGTATCACATATTGCTATACACTGTCTGGCTTCCAGATCACATAATCTATTGAGGCTTATTAAGTGAGAGCCATGGCAATTTCAGTGGCTCATCTGCAGACTGGGCCTATTGATGACATCTGCAAAACGGCAACCCGGTTATCAGTTCACACTTAGACATTCCATTACTTTCATGACAATCTATAAAGAAATGACAGTAAATTTAGACAAGAAGTTTTGTTCTACCTATTCACCTAGTAGTGCACTCTCTATGCTTTTTTGAGTGATTGCTCCACTGTAGCCTTCAGCTTGAGACTCCCCACATGTCATGGCTAATTCAGCCCTGCTTGTCAATGGAAAAAGCAAGTTTGTTTACCATAAATGGTGTTCTTTGGATGAATTAGCCATGCTTAATACCCTCTGCCTCCAAGGAGAGTCAACTGCCTAGCTAAACCTCAGCTCTACAATCAACTGAGGGGCTCATGAGGCAGCGTCCATGTGGGAACTCCTGCACATACTCAATAGAGAAAAAGCTCTGTGAGACAGGAGAGAAGGGTCCATTTGGAACCATCAGATGATGTCACCACGTCATGGCTAATTCATCCTGATGTCTATGAAGAACACTGTTTATGGTAAGCAAACTTGCTATTTTTCCCATTTTTTGTTTGTATTTCTAAATCTGCCTATTTTTCTTACTCCCTGTTTTCTTACACTCTCTATCATTCTTCCTTATTTTATGTTACTATGTATTCCACTTTCTCAAATTCTCCTGCTGCTTTACACAGCTTTCTTTATCACTCCTCTCCTTTAACTTGCCTTTCTTCCATATACCCCCTTTGCATCTCCCTCTCTCACTACTCTCTCTTCTTTCCTTATCGCTCCACCCTTTTCTTTCTCTCTTCCTTTATTCATCTCACTCCCTTCACCCCTTACCTCACATTCCTTTCCCTCATTCAGTCCCTTGTCCCCTTTCTCATTCTCCCATTAGAAGAAGCTTTTGGTTTCTCTGTGTCCTGCCTGGGATCAGTCGGAGGCCAGAAGGGGTGAGGATCGGTGCCTCAGAAGAGAAAAGTCTTTGATTCCACTCTCTGCCTACAACCAACAAAAAAGCAACAAGAGTGGCAGTGTTTAAAGAGATCAAATCCTGAACTGGGTATCTGTGTTTGTTGTCCCTTACCAGCCCCCCCCCCCCCCCCCCCTCCCCCCCCCAAAAAATGGATCTTTTTGTATGGTCCAATCTCTGAAGAAATTGGTTTATAATTGTGCCTGGATCAGAACTCATAAATACCATTAAAAAACCTAGAAGAAAGATCAGATTGCTCTTACCTTTTTTCCCTGAAAAGCTAAATAGGGAGTGTAAAATGCAAAACCAGTGCATTAAGTGCATGGAAATGTTTTGCACTGCAATTATAATGAAATGATCTCAGCAAAAACAATCAGACCTTCATGAACAGTGGAAGGATAATTAATTTAGTTAATGTTTAATCTGAAAAATATGTTTTGTGTTATGCTTTGGCATATTCCTTGTCTAAAATTGCTGAAACATTGCGGACCTGCCCTGCCAACCCTGATTAGTTTAGCTTTGATTTGATTGAGTGACATCACCTCTTCCGAAAGTGGTCATGTAATGTGCATAGATGTTGACAGAGGCACTGCTAAGTAAACAGAACAGCGAAAAGAGCCTTTACTTCAGTTTCATGTCCCCGAAACTGCCAAAGAAAAGTAACTTCGTTTAAAGAAAATTGAAGCATAAAATTTGTAACGTCTTCTATTGTAACCAAACAGTTGTAGATGTTTACAGATCTTACAATATTAATTTAATCAGCATGATACTATGAAAACAGGGTTGTAACGCACTATTTAAAATATGGTCATGTGTAATAAAAGCCTACTGCTCATTACTAGGCATGCTTTTTTGTTTACAGCAAGCTAAATGAATGAATTCTGACATTTGATGCTACAGTCAATCAATGAAAACTGGGTTATATTGTTTGTTTTTGGGCAAGCTGATCTTCTCCAAATTCTCTACTTCCAGTTCAGTCACAACCTGCTCCATGTTTGCGAACTACCATATTGATAATAAAGGGCCTTCAAATGTAAGCCAGATGTGAAAGCAATGGCAGATGAATAGACAATCTTCTGATCAAAGAAACACAGACTACAGATCTTCGTTTTATAACAGGGCCGGGGAACCTCCAGTCCTCAAGTTCCACATACTAGTTAAATTTCTAGACCAATCTGATGCATATGCATGAGAGATATTTGCATGATTGCTGCTTCAACTATATGTAAATCTTTCTCATGCATATTAATTACATAAGAACATGCCATACTGGGTCAGACCAAGGGTCCATCAATCCCAGCATCCTGTTTCCAACAGTGGCCAATCCAGGCATAAGAACCTGGCAAGTAGCCAAAAACTAAGTCTATTTCATGTTACCATTGCTAGTAATAGCGGTGGTTATTATCTCAGTCAACTTAATAGCAGGTAATGGACTTCTCCTCCAAGAACTTATCCAATCCTTTTTTAAACACAGCTATACTAACTGCACTAACCACATCCTCTGGCAACAAATTCCAGAGTTTAATTGTGCGTTGAGTGAAGAAGAACTTTCTCCGATTAGTTTTAAATGTGCCACATGCTAACTTCATGGAGTGCCCCCAAGTCTTTCTATTATCCAAAAGAGTAAATAAGCGATTCACATCTACCCGTTCTAGACCTCTCATGATTTTAAACACCTCTATCATATCCCCCCTCAGCCGTCTCTTCTCCAAGCTGAAAAGTCCTAACCTCTTTAGTCTTTCCTCATAGGGGAGTTGTTCCATTCCCCTTATCATTTTGGTAGCCCTTCTCTGTACCTTCTCCATCGCAATTATATCTTTTTTGAGATGCAGCGACCAGAATTGTACACAGTATTCAAGGTGTGGTCTCACCGTGGAGCGATACAGAGGCATGATATTTTCTGTTTTATTCACCATTCCCTTTCTAATAATTCCCAACATTCTGTTTGCTTTTTTGACTGCCGCAGCACACTGAACCGATGATTTCAATGTGTTATCCACTATAACACCTAGATCTCTTTCTTGGGTTGTAGCACCTAATATGGAACCCAACATTGTGTAACTATTGCATGGGTTATTTTTCCCTATATTCATCGCCTTGCACTTATCCACATTAAATTTCATCTGCCATTTGGATGCCCAATTTTCCAGTCTCACAAGGTCTTCGTGCAATTTATCACAATCTGCTTGTGATTTAACTACTTTGAACAATTTTGTGTCATCTGCAAATTTGATTATCTCACTCGTCGTATTTCTTTCCAGATCATTTATAAATATATTGAAAAGTAAGGGTCCCAATATGGATCCCTGAGGCACTCCACTGGCCACTCCCTTCCACTGAGAAAATTGTCCATTTAATCCTACTCTGTTTCCTGTCTTTTAGCCAGTTTGCAGTCCACG